>NC_092337.1:383845000-384130000 GCF_046630445.1 Rutidosis leptorrhynchoides
CTAGTTCCTAAATACATTTTTAAGAAGCCTAAAATTTATATTACTCATTTTCGGATCACCGTTTATTTTAAAACCACCTAAGTTTGAACTTAACTTATTTAAATAACCATCGAATGATAAACGAGTGCTTCTATCGTTTACTAAATAAATTCGGAACTATATTTATATATTCAATATACCTTATTTATACATATAGATATGTTTTAAATAATAATTATTATATATTGTTTTATTTTACATAGGTAATTATAATATATTTCAAATTATTATTTATATATATTTAAATATATACGTATCTATTTACAAGTAGTTGTTCGTGAATCGTCGAGAATGGTCGAAGGTCAAATGATTTCATAAAATAGTTCAAAAATTTTGAAATTCAATTTAATAGACTTTGCTTATCATGTCGAAACCATATAAATATTAAGTTTAAATTTGGTCGAAAATTTCCGGGTCGTCACATTACCTACCCGTTAAAGAATTTCGTCCCGAAATTTGATTGGGATGGTCATGGCTGACAATAAGTATGTTTTCATGACTCATATGAGCTAGAATTAGAGTTTAATCATCAGCGAGTAATATGGATAAAACAATTTGTTTAAGTGAAGCGTACGAGTGAATTTGTCACAAAAGAGTGAAATGATTAAATGCAGGTTCGTTGTAACCGGTGACGTAGTCACGGTTGATTTCCTGAATTAAAGGAAAAGATAGAACTATCAAGAAAATATGTTCTTGATACGTTTATAGATTAGATAGAATGTAAGAGTCGTGTAAAATAGCACATGATGACGTTATGGTCTGTGAATCATCACGTTTCATTAGAAACTCAGCATGACTTACTGTAATATAATCACGTTGATCAAGTGTCATTATATTACACTAACTCATGCTTCAGTTTCCAACACTACTTCAAAAACATTTATATTTTAAAATTTTAATCTTTCAGAATTTAGAAACTAAAGTAGTTTCCTTTCTGTTGTAACACTGATATCGCGAAGAGATAAATGATTTCAGATAAGAATAGATATGAAAATATCTTCAGAAATATCGAGGATATTTATAATGAAAGATACGATGATTTCTTAGAATTTCAAATACCGATGGATGATGAAGAAGATTTGTTCTTAGAGGTTTAGAGTTAGGAGTAAGGTATTCGTTAAATGACTTTAGGAGATACTGAATCATTTGGATTCTTTGAAGGCAGTTTAGTCTATGTGATTTGTCCACGGCCTCCTTTATGGTTTGCTCAATTCGGTTTCCAATTCCTACTTTTCTGAGTTTTTCTAACATACTATTCTTTATCATCAAACTTCTGATGGTTAAGGTCGTTTACAGTTTTTTTTTTGCTGTTTCATCAGCAATTTTTTTTTTAAATTTGGAGTATTGATTCGTAGACTGGGTGCTTTTCAGAGTTTCAGAATTGAAGATCATAATTCTAAGAGATAAATGTTATATGTATACATATAACTGTTGATGTAGAAACGTTGTGAGATTTCATAACACAAATTTGCTGATTCCCGGTAATTGGTAAGGCAATTCTTGTTACCAAATACGGATGAGTATATGATAGGGTTTTAATGAACAAATATAATGATTTTTCAGAAAGTCTAAGATCAATGAAGTTGTTGGTAAGTTTACTGCTAATGTGGCGGAATATAAAAGGTTTCCCGGTATCGATGATTAAAGACAAACTTATATATCAAAGTTATAATAAGGCTAATCCGAATGAAAACTGGAAGTTGATTTGCTGGAGCTGTGACAAAATTGACTAATCTTGAAAAGGTATGTAAAGTTATCTTAGGTAATAATAATGTCAAGGAATTAGTACAGATACGTGTTAAACGTTTACTCAGGTTCCGAGTGTTTTCAGGTGCATAACTATATGCATCAATCTTTTCTTCCATGGATAAAGTGTGGTTGGTTCGTCCTCTCGATTGAGGTGTTTTCAAGAATCATGAAAGGTTTGAACGCATATTGTAGTCGTCAAGATACAAATGAGGTTTAAGATGAAATCAAGTGGCAAACTTGAAGAATTGTTTAGTTTCATATGTTATTGATAAGGCTAAAAAGGAACATATATTTCATAGCATTATCCCCCAAGAAAGACAAGATTTTAGTTGCAATTGTTCCATTTTCAAGTAATATTCGTTTATATTAAATAAGTGCGAAGACAAAAGGCAAAAACGACGAATTGAAGACACAAAGGTCCAAAAAGCTCAAAAGTACAAGATACAATCAAAAAGGTTCAAATTATTGATGAGGAATGTCTAAAAATGACAAGAGTACAAGTTACAAAACGCAAAGTACAAGATATAAAATTGTACGAAAGGACGTTCGAAAATCCGGAACCGGGGCATGAACCAACTTTCAGCGCTCGACGCAGCGGTGTAAAAATTACGAGTCAACTATGCACAAGAATAAAATATAATATTTAAATAATTCATAATAAGAATAATATTAAATAATAAAAAGTTGTTAATTGAGCATAGTTCAGGGGTCGTAAATGAAAATTCAATTTCTAATTTCGCTATATAAGCGATGATATACGATCAAATTGAGGAACCTTTTTTCGATCAACTTTTCTATCCTCTTTTTTTTTATCCGATCAAATATCAATATCAATTATCAATATCTATATTCTATATCTCTATCATAATGTTAATGTAATAAGATATAACAATAATCTTAATTTTAAGTTTAAATTATGATAATAATAAGATTTATGATAGAGATCGTTTGAGTGTGTAAGTCGAAACTCTGTCCGTGTAACGCTACGCTATAAATAATCATTGTAAGTTATGTTCTTCCTTTTTAAATTAATGTCTCGTAACTAAGTTATTATTATGCTTATTTGAGCCGAAGTAATCGTGATGTTGGGCTAAAATATTAAGAAGGGGTTATTGAACTTTGGACCATAATTAAGGTTTGGGCAAAAGACCGACACTTGTGGAAATTGAACTATTGACTATTAATAGATGGGGGGTATTGTCTAATTGAGTGACAACTCATTGGAGTCTGTCGAACCTATCTTCAAATTAATTAACCTAATAATTAATAATGATTATGGTTGTCCTATTTAGTGATGTTCATATGGAATCTGTTATAATCATTTAATTAATCAATTGGGTTGGGTAATTGATTATTCATTCTGATCAAGTGGATGAATTAATATTCATAAACTAATTAAAACAGGGGTGGATTACATACAGTGATAACTGGTGTAATTGTTGACAGAAGTGATAACTGCGTCACAGTTTAAATCCTTAATCAGTTGGAATATTTGACTTCGGGTATAAGGGTAATTTGACGAGGATACTCGCACTTTATTTTTATGACCGATGGACTATTATGGACAAAAACCAGATAGATGTATCAAATAAACCAGGACAAAGGACAATTAACCCATGGTAATAAATTAAAATCAACACGTCAAACATCATGATTACGGAAGTTTAAATAAGCATAATTCTTTTATTATATTTCTCATCGTATCTTTATTTACTGTCATTTTATTACTCGCAATTTTATTTTCTGTCATTTTATTTATCGCAATTTATTTTACGCACTTTAATTTTTGTCATTTATTTTTACGCTTAAAATCGACAAACCGGTCATTAAACGGTAAAACCCCCATTTTATAATAATACTACTACTTATTTATATATATATTTTTACAAATAAACTTAATAATATAGCGTTAACTTCACCAGCTCCCTGTGGAACGAACCGGACTTACTAAAAACTACACTACTCTACGATTAGGTACACTGCCTATAGTGTTGTAGCAAGGTTTAGGTATATCCCATCCGTAAATTAATAAAACTTGTGTCATATTTTGTAGTATTTTGTATTAAAAATAATACTATTTCGTACCCTCACGCTACATCATCAAGTTTTTGGCCCCGCTGCCGGGGAATCGAAAAAACGCTATATTTTTAATTTATATTTGTAAAAAAAACGATGATGAAGAATTTTTTTTTTTCTCTTTTACTATTGCCTTTAGCAGTCCCTTCAGCCCTGTGACTAGTAGTAGTGTGGTTTGGTGAAAACAGCAAAAACGATACACACCGTAATATAATATTAAAAAATGTTTGATCTTATCCTTTAGGTTATCCTTGTCACACTAGCTATCACGTGCATGTAAATGTGTAATTCGATCTATATATTTATCACCGATAAATACACCAAACCACAACTTAACACGCCATATAAAAAAAAAAGTAATTTCGGGGACACTTGTCCTTTAAATATAAATTTTGTTAAAATTTTAGTAAGAGGTAAGTTTTAATTGATATCATTTCTCTTTTGTTGTAGTATTGTTCTAATTGTAATTGTAAATTAAAAATAGAAATAAAAGAGAACAAGAGTTACACTGAAATGATGTAGTGCTCTCTTTTTCCTCTTCTTTCTTTTCGTGACTAGTGGACCACACCAAAACTTAAGCATCGAACTACTCATCTAATTCTTGTGTGGCTAACATTAATTCTTGTCATTCTACAATTACGGTGTAATATATATATAAAATAATAATATTTTTTTTTACAAATCAGATTGATCTTGGCAATCACAGTATTAGGTTTTCGTAACCACGTGAAACTGTCGGTGCGGAGGGCTGAAAATATGTAGGCAAATGGGAAATTTACGGATCTAGACAATTTGACAATAATTGGCAAGGTTCCAAATGACATATAGATAAATATTTAAATATATAAGATATTCTATAGTAAAAAAAAAAAAAAAAAAAAAAAACGTAAAAAAAAAAAAAGGGTAAAAAAAAAAAAAAAAAAAAACGTAAAAAAAAAAAACGTAAAAAAAAAAAAATTATAAAAAAAATATATATTTTTAAGATTTTGTCTATAAAAAATTTTTTTTTTTAGTTTTATTACCTTTAGATTTTTAGACTATATTCGCAACTTTTAGTATTAAGTTTAGTTTTGCCATAATTATTTTTACTTCTAGAATTTTTAGGCTTTGCCGTAAAATCCCTTAAGTGCATATTCCTTAGACTAAGTTTTAGGTGCTTTAGAATTTTACGACGCCGTATTTCGCACTACTTTCTTATTTTTATTTTTCGACGCCTATTTTTCGACCTTTTTATTTTTCGACACTTTTCGACGCGCAATCTTTTTCTCTCTTATTTCTCGCTATTCTAGTTTTAGGATAAGATTTTTATTCTACTTCTTATCTAAATTTCTTAAAATTACGAAAATTTATTTTAAGTGGTTAAATTGATAGACATCAAAATTTTCTGGTTCGTAGTAATAGTTGGATTTGTACGTGGACCGGGTTATTGGAGCCAAACAGTACTCAATTATATTGAGACCAAACGAATCCTGCCCCTCTGCTGCATCTTTTGGCTATTCGAAACGTGGGCAAAATCAGAAAAGTCTATTAATTGGATAACTTATTATAATTTTTCTTTCATTTTTAAAAACTAATAGGATATTCAGTGAATGCACCGAGCAAGACGTTCGCCGCCGGTCATACGTTCACCACCTGTAACTCGATCAAGACATCTAGCAAATATTGTCGCCGTTGATTTTTCTTTAGAATCGTCATCTAGTCGACCAAGTACTCCAATTCAAATTTTCGATAATCCATCTTTTGAACCCGACTTCACAACTAAGAACCCGGAGGATATTCAAGGACAATTCCAAGATCCTGAACCACTAGTCATTCCTCCTGAGCCACAAACCATTAAATCAGAATCCTCTAGTGATTCGTATTCAACAAATTCAATTATGGAAGTAACGGAACCTCTAAGTATGGAAGATCGAATGAGAGCCACACGCACGGGCCAAGGTCACGCCATTATTAAGCCAGAAGTTAATGCGCCAGATTATGAAATCAAAGGACAAATTCTACACATGGTAACTAACCAATGCCAATTCAGTGGTGCGCCGAATGAAGACCCAAACGAACATCTTCGTACGTTTAATAGAATTTGTACACTATTCAAAATCCGAGAAGTGGAAGATGAGCAGATCTATCTCATGTTGTTTCCCTGGACTTTAAAGGGAGAAGCCAAAGATTGGTTAGAATCGTTACCTGAAGGGGCGATTGACACATGGGATGTTTTAGTTGAAAAATTTCTTAAACGATTCTTTCCGGCATCCAAAGCCGTGAGACTTCAAGGAGAAATTGTTACGTTCACGCAAAAGCCAAATGAAACATTATATGAGGCGTGGACAAGATTCGGAAGGATGTTGAGAGGATGTCCTCAACACGGTTTAGACACTTACCAAATAGTACAAATATTCTACCAAGGTGTCAACGTTGCTACACGAAAAGACATCGACATAACAGCCGGTGGATCCATTATGAAGAAAACCGCAACTGAAGCTTACAAAATTATTGATAACACAGCCTCCCACTCGCATGAGTGGCACCAAGAAAAAGATATCTTTCGATCATCTAAAGCGGCTAGAGCCGATTCTAGCCATGACTTTGATTCCGTTTCCGCAAAAATAGATGCGTTCGAAAGAAGAATGGAAAAGATGAATAAAGATATTCACGCAATACGAATCAGTTGTGAGCTATGCGGTGGACCACACTTATTGAAAGATTGTCACATTGAACCAACCATGGAACAACGAGAGAATGTTTTCTATATGAACCAAAGGCCGGGAAATAATTATCAAAATAATTATCAACCGCCAAAGCTAAACTTCAATCGAAATCAAAACATTCTTTACAATCCAAAAGGACCCGAAAATAACTGGTATAACCAACAAGGTCCGAATAACCAACCAACTCAAAACAACACTTTCAATCAACAAAGACCTGGCTTATATAAACCACAACAACAAACTGAAGAGAAAAAGTCAAATATGGAAGACGTGGTATTCAAGCTAGTTGAATCTCAAACACAATTTATTGAAACTCAAACCCAAACGAACGAGAGGTTTGATCAGTCATTAAGAACTCAACAAGCTTCCATGTTGAATCTAGAAAAACACGTAGGTACTCTTGCTAGCATGATGAGTGAGAGGGAACAAGGAAAGCTACCGAGTAATACTGAAGTAAATCCTCGGAAAGAGAATGTTAATATGGTGTCAACAAATTCTGAAAAACCAGTTCCAGAAGATGGGAAGGTTTTAGATGTGAGTAACAATGAAGAAGTTACATCACCACCACCACCCGAGTATGTAAAGCCAGTGGTGACACCATACAAACCACCCATCCCGTTTCCAAGAAAAGGAGTTGAGTATGAGCAAGTAATAAGAAATAAAGATTGTGATACTTCTGGAAAGAAGAAGAAGAAAAAGAATAAGAAAGTACAAGAAACAAAAGCCGTAGAAGTAAACCCGGTGAATACAGTTCCACCAAAACCTCCACCTAGGGTAGGTGATCCGGGTGAATTTATTGTTCCTTGTCTACTTAGTGATTGTGTCATGTATGATGCACTAGCAGATTTAGGTGCAAGTGTGAGTGTTATGTCTCTTTCATTATATAAGAGATTAGGGGTAGGTGAGTTAAGTCCAACGGATATGAGTGTTCGACTCTTTGATCAAACCATTAAGCACCCAGTTGGAATTGCTGACAACCTACCCATTCAAGTAGGTAATTTAACCTTTCTAGTCGAATTCATTGTCATTGACATAGAAGAGGACTCAAACATTCCTCTAATTTTAGGACGACCATTCTTAGCGTCCACCGGGGCGTTATTTGATGTAGGAAATGGAAGAATGACACTTAAAAGTGGTGACAAATCGATCACCTTTATGATTCGAAAATCTAAACCTCCACCAACCAAAACCGTTGAACCAATAAAAACGATTGGTAAGAACCATGTTGTTTTACCAACTCCAACGGTAGTGCTTAATAATAATAAAACGCCTAAGTGTGGGGAAAATGAAGTAACACCTAATGATGACATGATAACAAAGAACCCCGTTGTTGATACGAAATTAAATGATCCCGTTATTAATAGTTCAATGAAGAAACTTATTAAACGGATTCGCGATGCTAAAATCAAGGGGAACTTTAAGTTATGTAACCGGTTAGTATCCAATCTATCACCTAAAGAAAAGGAGAAACTAGTTGAAATTGTGGATATTACACAGGAATCCGACCAATGGCTTAAAGAAAAAGTCACGGATATGCAAGTTGATTATGGACCAAGAGAAATTGACGATGAAGCTAATCACAATTTCGACACCACAGCTACCTAAGTGTGGGGAGATTCAAATGTTCTAAAAGGAAAATGTTGTCGAGAGTTAGTTGTTCTGTTCTCGTGTAGTTCCGAGAATGGAATCCGATTGGTCTTTTCCGCTAGCAGACACTAAAGAACTAGTTTTCTCCCTCCATTCTGAATTTTTGTTTTGTAGGTTTTTTATGAAATTAATATGCATTTTAATTTAAGTTTTTAAAAACAAAATTTACTTTAATTCATTAAGTTGAAAAAATGATTTCTAAAATTCGTCGTGAGTTGAAGACTAGGTCATTAAGCCGAAATTGCTTTACCCAAGGACGGGGCGATAAATTTTGTTATCATTATTTTTTTAATTTTATTGATCTAAAGTATGCAAAAAAAAAATATATATATATATATATATATATATATATATATATATATATATTATATTTTATAAATTTTTAAACGTGGGATAATATATCAAACTTTAAAAATATGTATATATATGTTTGTATTTTATGTTATGTACAAAACAGGGTAAAACAGCGCACTTTCAAAGACTAGCATTAAGTTCAGCAAAAGCTACTAATTTTGACGACAAGACGCAAAATATCAAATGTGATATGACAACAACATGTTTACAAACTGGGTATTTTTAATCACTTTTCTACACTAATCACCCTCATGAATTTATAATTTTAGTCTGATTTCATGCAAATGAGGGCATTGCATGATCTCAAGTGTGGGGATGGGTTATAAATTCTCTCGGGTTTACACTTGGTTTATTTGCCAAATTTTGTGAAAATTTGAAAAATTTTCAACTAAATGAAGTCAAAATCATGTTTATACATATTTATGAACGGTGAAAACTAGGTGTTAATACCGAAATTATCGTTACCTCGGAAAGGACATAAATTGAGAAACAACCTAAAACGCTTGAATTCATTTAAAATGGAATAAAGGAGAATAAAAAGGCAAAGAAAGAAACTAAGTGTGGGGAGAATGTACCAAGTTATTCAATTAAAAACTATCTATCACATGTTTGTGTAAAGTTTATTGCAGGTGCTTTTGTTTTGGACTAAATTAACTATTTTACCCGATTTATTGTAATACTTTTGAAAGAAGAGATGGATCTACACGATGAATCAATTCCATCATTAAAAGGAAGTAAAGTCTTCCGAAAAAGACACGCGCTTCTTGATTTAGGTCAAGAAGTTGTCGTCCAGACCAGCTGTAGGTTGACGAAAAATCTAGAAAAGTCATCTCTAAAATCAGCAGGAAATCCACGGACCTCAGCATCAAACAGGGTCGCCAAGTGGTCAGATTTATCCTAACCATGAGAAGGATTTATCTCGTACAATGGGGAGGCACCGTGCAAATTAGCTTGATAAGACTAATGAATCAGATCCCCAGAAAGGATAATCTCCTTAAAGATTAAAAATCAGCTTTTAAGACTGATAATACTCAATCCTAGAGATTGACCTTAAAGATTGAGAATTCAAACTCATGGAATTCGATGATATCTAAACTCGAGCATGAACGAGAAAATATTTTGATCAAAAATACAAACCGATTTGTTTTCTGAAAAACCATTTTCAATGCGTTCATTACCATTGAACGTAAAATCCTGGGAATTCAACAGAATTCATTAGGTCACCTGAACCAAATCGGGTGTCAACCGTAAGAACGGTGGTTGCATAGCATGGTCGGAGACAGGACCTTGTGCCAGACCGAAAAATTATAGGATGATCTTTACTATTGCTCCTACCAAGGATAGTACTAGCATCCGACACGTTTTTAGACCATAATCAAATGCATGTCACGGGACATTGCCTTAACAGTTTCTTGTTCATCGCTTTCCTTTACAACCGGACGGTAGTTTACCGAAAGGTAATATACGGAACAAGTAAATTGGATGTGTGCTTTCCGATACCAGGATAGCAGTGGATTACACGAGCCTAAAAGTTTTAGCCAAAATAATGATCCACAAATATATTTTGCAACACCGATGATGGATCAAATCAGAAAACTTGTCTAGGGTAAAATCTAGCTTGAATTTTCAAAAGATCAAATGTTTTCATAAAGATCCAATTTCCTAAAGGATCTAAATTTTTATAGTCATGTGGGACTGTAAACCGCCTTTCAAATGTGCACTTTGCTTTGGAAACCGAAAGTAAATCGGCTATTTGATTGCAAGTGTCGTTGACCTAAACCCAAGGCAACTGTGGATGACACACCCACCTTTAACCATGGTTCTATCGTTACTATCATTGTTTATAACACCGTATCAAAATCACTGATGTCTAAAGTGTGAAGAATAAAGAAGTGATTCTAGTATGTTTTTATTTCAAGACTGTATTGCTTGAGGACAAGCAACGCTCAAGTGTGGGGATATAGGGTTATAAATTCTCTCGGGTTTACACTTGGTTTATTTGCCAAATTTTGTGAAAATTTGAAAAATTTTCAACTAAATGAAGTCAAAATCATGTTTATACATATTTATGAACGGTGAAAACTAGGTGTTAATACCGAAATTATCGTTACCTCGGAAAGGACATAAATTGAGAAACAACCTAAAACGCTTGAATTCATTTAAAATGGAATAAAGGAGAATAAAAAGGCAAAGAAAGAAACTAAGTGTGGGGAGAATGTACCAAGTTATTCAATTAAAAACTATCTATCACATGTTTGTGTAAAGTTTATTGCAGGTGCTTTTGTTTTGGACTAAATTAACTATTTTACCCGATTTATTGTAATACTTTTGAAAGAAGAGATGGATCTACATGATGAATCAATTCTATCATTAAAAGGAAGTAAAGTCTTCCGAAAAAGACACGCGCTTCTTGATTTAGGTCAAGAAGTTGTCGTCCAGACCAGCTGTAGGTTGACGAAAAATCTAGAAAAGTCATCTCTAAAATCAGCAGGAAATCCACGGACCTCAGCATCAAACAGGGTCGCCAAGTGGTCAGATTTATCCTAACCATGAGAAGGATTTATCTCGTACAATGGGGAGGCACCGTGCAAATTAGCTTGATAAGACTAATGAATCAGATCCCCAGAAAGGATAATCTCCTTAAAGATTAAAAATCAGCTTTTAAGACTGATAATACTCAATCCTAGAGATTGACCTTAAAGATTGAGAATTCAAACTCATGGAATTCGATGATATCTAAACTCGAGCATGAACGAGAAAATATTTTGATCAAAAATACAAACCGATTTGTTTTCTGAAAAACCATTTTCAATGCGTTCATTACCATTGAACGTAAAATCCTGGGAATTCAACAGAATTCATTAGGTCACCTGAACCAAATCGGGTGTCAACCGTAAGAACGGTGGTTGCATAGCATGGTCGGAGACAGGACCTTGTGCCAGACCGAAAAATTATAGGATGATCTTTACTATTGCTCCTACCAAGGATAGTACTAGCATCCGACACGTTTTTAGACCATAATCAAATGCATGTCACGGGACATTGCCTTAACAGTTTCTTGTTCATCGCTTTCCTTTACAACCGGACGGTAGTTTACCGAAAGGTAATATACGGAACAAGTAAATTGGATGTGTGCTTTCCGATACCGGGATAGCAGTGGATTACACGAGCCTAAAAGTTTTAGCCAAAATAATGATCCACAAATATATTTTGCAACACCGATGATGGATCAAATCAGAAAACTTGTCTAGGGTAAAATCTAGCTTGAATTTTCAAAAGATCAAATGTTTTCATAAAGATCCAATTTCCTAAAGGATCTAAATTTTTATAGTCATGTGGGACTGTAAACCGCCTTTCAAATGTGCACTTTGCTTTGGAAACCGAAAGTAAATCGGCTATTTGATTGCAAGTGTCGTTGACCTAAACCCAAGGCAACTGTGGATGACACACCCACCTTTAACCATGGTTCTATCGTTACTATCATTGTTTATAACACCGTATCAAAATCACTGATGTCTAAAGTGTGAAGAATAAAGAAGTGATTCTAGTATGTTTTTATTTCAAGACTGTATTGCTTGAGGACAAGCAACGCTCAAGTGTGGGGATATTGATACGGCTAAAAAGGAACATATATTTCATAGCATTATCCCCCAAGAAAGACAAGATTTTAGTTGCAATTGTTCCATTTTCAAGTAATATTCGTTTATATTAAATAAGTGCGAAGACAAAAGGCAAAAACGACGAATTGAAGACACAAAGGTCCAAAAAGCTCAAAAGTACAAGATACAATCAAAAAGGTTCAAATTATTGATGAGGAATGTCTAAAAATGACAAGAGTACAAGTTACAAAACGCAAAGTACAAGATATAAAATTGTACGAAAGGACGTTCGAAAATCCGGAACCGGGGCATGAACCAACTTTCAGCGCTCGACGCAGCGGTGTAAAAATTACGAGTCAACTATGCACAAGAATAAAATATAATATTTAAATAATTCATAATAAGAATAATATTAAATAATAAAAAGTTGTTAATTGAGCATAGTTCAGGGGTCGTAAATGAAAATTCAATTTCTAATTTCGCTATATAAGCGATGATATACGATCAAATTGAGGAACCTTTTTTCGATCAACTTTTCTATCCTCTTTTTTTTTATCCGATCAAATATCAATATCAATTATCAATATTTATATTCTATATCTCTATCATAATGTTAATGTAATAAGATATAACAATAATCTTAATTTTAAGTTTAAATTATGATAATAATAAGATTTATGATAGAGATCGTTTGAGTGTGTAAGTCGAAACTCTGTCCGTGTAACGCTACGCTATAAATAATCATTGTAAGTTATGTTCTTCCTTTTTAAATTAATGTCTCGTAACTAAGTTATTATTATGCTTATTTGAGCCGAAGTAATCGTGATGTTGGGCTAAAATATTAAGAAGGGGTTATTGAACTTTGGACCATAATTAAGGTTTGGGCAAAAGACCGACACTTGTGGAAATTGAACTATTGACTATTAATAGATGGGGGGTATTGTCTAATTGAGTGACAACTCATTGGAGTCTGTCGAACCTATCTTCAAATTAATTAACCTAATAATTAATAATGATTATGGTTGTCCTATTTAGTGATGTTCATATGGAATCTGTTATAATCATTTAATTAATCAATTGGGTTGGGTAATTGATTATTCATTCTGATCAAGTGGATGAATTAATATTCATAAACTAATTAAAACAGGGGTGGATTACATACAGTGATAACTGGTGTAATTGTTGACAGAAGTGATAACTGCGTCACAGTTTAAATCCTTAATCAGTTGGAATATTTGACTTCGGGTATAAGGGTAATTTGACGAGGATACTCGCACTTTATTTTTATGACCGATGGACTATTATGGACAAAAACCAGATAGATGTATCAAATAAACCAGGACAAAGGACAATTAACCCATGGTAATAAATTAAAATCAACACGTCAAACATCATGATTACGGAAGTTTAAATAAGCATAATTCTTTTATTATATTTCTCATCGTATCTTTATTTACTGTCATTTTATTACTCGCAATTTTATTTTCTGTCATTTTATTTATCGCAATTTATTTTACGCACTTTAATTTTTGTCATTTATTTTTACGCTTAAAATCGACAAACCGGTCATTAAACGGTAAAACCCCCATTTTATAATAATACTACTACTTATTTATATATATATTTTTACAAATAAACTTAATAATATAGCGTTAACTTCACCAGCTCCCTGTGGAACGAACCGGACTTACTAAAAACTACACTACTCTACGATTAGGTACACTGCCTATAGTGTTGTAGCAAGGTTTAGGTATATCCCATCCGTAAATTAATAAAACTTGTGTCATATTTTGTAGTATTTTGTATTAAAAATAATACTATTTCGTACCCTCACGCTACATCATCAGTTATAATCAATATTTTAATTCATTTTTAATTGTCCAATGTTGGTAGTCCACAGTTAGTAATTCAATAATTCATTTATAATATTCGAATTAATTAATACGTATCGTGACCCATTGTATACATGTCTCGGACTCGATCACAACTCAAAGTATATATATTATTGTAGAATCAATCTCAACCCTGTATAGCTAACTCAAGCATTACTGCATACAGAGTGTCTATGGTTATTCCAAATAATATATAGATGCGCCGATATGATATGTCAAAACCTTGTATACGTGTCCCGATATTTAAAGTGCATAAAATAAATAACAGAAATTAAATGATGATAAATAAAATTGCGAGAATATAAATTACGATAATTAAATTGCGATAAATAAAATGTAATCAGTTAGCTAGGAACAATTAGCGTGGATTCTTAACAAAATTTCTCATAGTTAATTTGTTTGTTTCTAACAAATTTTATTTTTATCCAATGTTTTCTTCATTATGCCACTTGTTGGATTCTGATAGGTCAAAATCCAAATATGAAATTGAATGAAAATGGTTATTCTGCGGTGAACGGATTCGTATCTCTGTAGATGTAAGTAGGATAGTAAATGAATATTGAATCAGATTTGAAGAATGTACAGTGTAACTTATTAATGTGAAATCTAAATATTTCTCGGGTATTACCTACCCGTTAAAATATTCTCATCATTAACAGTTTATATAATAGAGTTTTTTTTATTACAATCTTTATGAAAATATTCTCTTATATATATTTTCTTCAGATGTAATCATGGATTTAATGAGTTAATATAATATTAATCTCATTTGATTTACCGTTAGAACTAGAATACATAATCTCTAAAACATTAGAGATTACATAATCGCCATGAATAACGAAGATAATTGATGTAGAATGATACGTAGAACGATGATTATACTCGAGGTACAGAATTAGATGTTGAGGCATGGATTGTTGATGATATTGGTGCTGTTACTGATGGTACTGTTGGTGCCGGTGATGTTGCTGAAGCTGGTAAATTTTGCACCATATTCTCCAAATTGATTATTCGAGCGCGAAGTTCGTTGATTTCTTATATTATTCCAGGATTATTGTCGGTTGGAATGAGCGAATGAATAAGGTTTAGAATTTTAGATAGAATATAATTGTGGCGAGATACTATGAAAATGAGAGAGAAAATAGTATCATGAATAGGTTCGCGGGTAAGTGCTTCAGGTTCTTCGCTAAGAGGTGAATTTGGTTGATGGAAAGGATCGCCTTCTTCTTGTCTCCATTGATTAAGTCGACTATGAACCCATACCCATTTCGTCCAAAATAGGTGATGGCTAATTGGTTGATCAATTCCGGTTACGCTGCTTTCGGAGCTTAGGTGAATATCCATATCAGAATAGCGGTCAGAATGACTATCAGAATAGCTTATCGGAATCCGAAGGACTCGAACTGGTTGAGGGATCCATCTGGTGCGATCAGGGAATTGATTTTCGATATGCAATAGATTATAGGACTTAGTTTGATATTCCATAATCTCATAAGTTACGGAGGATTTTTCGGAACTGACAGGCAAAGTTTACAGTAACAGATACACTAAGATATGAATTTTGTCTATAAATTATTCATGTAATCAATGCAGTAAGATGTGTCTAGACTAAGAATGATAAGCAGGTAATTTCCTAAGAATGATAAGTAGATGATTTTTGACACGAAATGATAAGCAAAACTTTTGACATGCAGACACGGTCGAAGTCCAGACTCACTAATGCATCTAAACAACTATCAGTCAGACACACTAATGCAAGACCTGGTTCACTAAGACCACCACTCTAATACCAACTTTCATGACACATCCTAATCCATCTGGACGAATACATTACATTTGGTTACATCGCGAGGCACTTGACCTCTATATGATACATTTTACAAACATTGCATTCGTTTTTAAAAGACAAACTTTCATTACACCGAAAGTTGACGGCATGCATACCATTTCATAATATATTCAACTATAATTGACTTAATGATAATCTTGATGAATTCAACGACTCGAATGCAACGTCTTTTGAAATATGTCATGAATGACTCCAAGTAATATCTCTAACATGAGCAAATGCACAGCGGAAGAATTCTTTAATACCTGAGAATAAACATGCTTTAAAGTGTCAACCAAAAGGTTGGTGAGTTCATTAGTTTATCATAAATAATCATTTCCGATAGTATAATAGACCACAAGATACTCATATTTCGAAAACAATCTGTGCAGGTCTGCTCACTACTGGAAAATCATTCATACGATATATAAACACCTGGTAATCGACCTTAACAAAATGCATCTAGAATATCCCCCGCATAACGGCATTCCGCACGGTCATGCAAAAAGCATACAATCAGGCCACTCTTTTAAATACGATGGTTGTGTACACCTCACAAACATATCATATCTTTTAAAGCTGGCGGTTGTATACCTATTTCGAAGTACTAAAGCAGTTCAAATTCTCTGATTGGGGCTTGTTAGTGCCCATAGATCTATCTTTAGGATTCGCTTCAATTAGGGTGTCTGTTCCCTAATTCTCAGATTACCAGACTAAAAGGGGTGATATCCGGTGTACTCATAACTCATTCGTAGAATGTTTTTAAGTACTTGTGTCTATTCCGTCAAACATTTATAAAAGTAGTGTAACAACCCGACTTCGTTAATCCAAAAACACGCCCCAAAAAAAAAATTCTGGACCTGCATATCTGGACGGCGTCCAGATTTTTGGACGGCGTCCAGCACTTAAGACCGGGACGGCGTCCAGCCTATCTGGACGGCGTCCAGATTGCCTGGCAGCTGCTGTCCCCGGGTCCAACTCACGCGAGCAGAAAACCCACTTCCCGACACTTTTAAACGAAAACCTTTTTACAACATATCACAATATAATAAAATAAGAGGTTTCCATCATTAAAACAAGTTTTACAACATCGAGCCCACATCAACCCGTCTTACGCGTTTCGATCAAAAATACAAGTTTCGACCAATACAAGTTTAATTTCCAAACAACACTAGAGCATGGTGTTTGGGGTTAAACTACCCAAATCTTGGCCGAACTTCCAAAAGCTAAACCCCCAAAAGCATCCCCTATCAATACAAGCGGGAGACCACTAATCCAACCGAATACCTTTGCCTTTGTCCATGCCGGAGCCTAAAAAGGTAAACAACAAGAGGGTAAGCTAATGCTTAGTGAATGCAATAATTATACATATACATATACAACCTATCTACTTGCAATCACATACACCAAATACCTCATACGAACTTGTAACTCCAAAAGCATGTCATCAAACCCATAATACTAACAAGTCGTACATTATCACAAAACCGCATTAGCATACACTCAACTCAATATATATAATATGCTAAACAATCAACAATCTCAATATGGTTAACCATAAACGCTATGGTGCTACCGGCTCGTGGTTCACACCATACGCAATTGAGTCATACTCTTTTATAGTGCTACCGGCTCGTGGTTCACACTTTGTTTTATAGTGCTATCGGCTCGTGGTTCACACTCGATGCTACCGGCTTGTGGTTCACATCTTACTTTATAGTGCTACCGGCTCGTGGTTCACACTCGATGCTACCGGCTCGTGGTTCACATCTTATCACACACATGTTATGGCACTACCGTCTCGATGGTTCATGCCATAACACCCACAAATAAACACGCCATATATACATACGTATAATTACTCCACTCACCTTAAAGTCTTCGTGAGAGTTAACCGAGCTTGCAACCTTCAATGTAACGTACCTATTACATTAGGCACATAATCAATCACACAATCGAATTGGGTCAACTAACTCACTCAACATCCTAGCGTCATTTTGACCCTTGGTGCAAATTCGACCCATTTGCACCTTCAACCCTAAGGTTAGGTCAACTTCGCCAAAACCCTAACGCTAGCCAATTATGGTCTTAACCCTTAAATACTCACAAGTTTAGTGTTTTTTCATACACATTTAACAACCTAGGTCGGCCAAGACTCATTTGACCCATTTCGAGGTCAACACGCCCATTTGGGTCACCCACAACCCAAATGACACCCACTAACATTAATGATGTCGTAGCGTGGGGGTACGAAATAGTTTATATTTTACTAGGAAATACTATTAAATACGATACAATTTTACACAAGATATTTATTTATTTATAGAATGGATATACCTAAACCTTGCTACAACACTATAGGCAGTGTACCTAATCGTAGAGTAGTATAGTGTTTAGTAAGTTCGGTTCGTTCCACAGGGAGACGGTTACACTATATTTTTATATAATTACATTTGTACAAAAATATATAAATATATATATATAATAATATATAAAAGGGGGGGTTTACCGTTTAATGATAGGTTTGTCGATTTTATATTTTAAGCGAAGCGTAAAGTAAATGACGATATTTAAATAACAATATAAAATAAATAACAATAATTAAAATGACAATAAATAAAAGTACGAGGAAATATGAAATAAAATATATTATGCTTATTTAAACTTCCGTAACCATGATGGTTGACGTGTTGATTTTAGTTTTATGCCCATGGATTAATTGTCCTTTGTCCTGGATTATTTAATATGTCCGTCTGGTTTTTGTCCATAACAGTCCATCGGTCATAAATTTAAAGTGCGAGTGTCCTCGTCAAATTATTCTTATACCCGAAGTCAAATATTCCAACTAATTGGGGACTTAAACTGTAACAAGGTTTTAATACTTTGTTTAATAATTACACCAGGATATCGACTGCGTGTAATCCAAGGTTTAATACTTTGTTAACAATTACGCCAAGTGTCCTTGTACATAATTTCACCCCTATTTTAATAATTCCATAGACTATTAATTCATTCCCGTGTCCGGTTAAATGGACGATTATTCGTACATATAAATATCCCGCCCATCGTGTCCGATCGAGTGTATATGGTTATTTATAGGTACATCCAATTGTAAATCTTTATATTAAAATTAACAAACTTTCATTTAGTTAAACAAATATAAAGCTCATTAATAGCCCATAGTCTAATTTCCACAAGTGTCGTTCTTTTGTCCAAACCCCAATTATGGTACAAAGCCCAATTACCCAATTTTAATATTTTTAGCCCAACATCATGATTACTTCGTCTTAAATAAACATAATAATAACTTAAGTACGAGACATTAATTTAAAAAGGAGAACATAGCTTACATTGATTATTTATCGCGTAGTGTTACACGGACAGAGCTCCGACTTTAAAACCCTTAAAATAACCTTTACATAACCCAAACTAATCTAATATAAAACTAAACTAATTTATATTATATATATATATATATATATATATATATATATATATATATATATATATATATATATATATATATATATATATATATATATATATATATATATATATATATATCAGAGAGAGATTGATATTGGGGATCGATGAACTCGGCAGAAGCTCGTTCATTTTATAGGGAAATTCTGATTTTTCAAACTCCGCGAGTCGTGGAGTTTTAAGCCTGCAAACTCCGCGAGTCGTGGAGTTTGAAAATCCAGCTCACACAATTTTGGAACCTTGCTTGTCAACATAATTTATATATAAATATAAAATATAAATAATTAATATAATTATTTATATATTATATTATATTCTTGTGCATAGTAGACTTGTAATTTTTAGTCCGCTGCGTCGGGCGTTGATAGTTGACTCATGTCCCGGTTCCGAATTTTCGAACGTCCTTGCGTACAATTTAATATCATGTACTTTGTGTTTTGTAACTTGTACTCTTGTCATTTTGAGACGTTTCTCATCAATAAATTGAACCACTTAGATTGTATCTTGTACATTTGAGCTTTTTGGACGTTTTTGTCTTCAAATCTTCGTTTTCACCTTTTGTCTTCTCACTTATTTATTTAAACAATTACAATGAAAATATAATACAATTACATATGAAAACCTATTATTTAGGAGGGATATTGCTATGAAATATATGTTTCTTTTTAGTCTTATCAAATATCCCCACACTTGAGCGTTGCTTGTCCTCAAGCAATACAGAACTTGAAATAAAAACATACATGAATCACTTTTTTATTCATCACACTTTGTACATTAGTGATTTTGATATGGTGGTATAAACAATGATAGTAACGATAGAACCATGGTTAAAGGTGGGTGTGTCATCCACAGTTGCCTCTGGTTTAGGTCAACGACACTTGCAATCAAATAGCCGATTTACTTTCGGTTTCCAAAGCAAAGTGCACATTTGAAAGGCGGTTTACAGTCCCACATGACTATGAAAATTTAGATCCGTTAGGAAATTGGATCTTTATGAAAACATTTGATCTTTTAGAAATTCAATCTAGCTTTTACCCTAGACAAGTTTTCCAGAATAACCCTTCACCGGTGTTTGCAAAATATTTTTGTGGGTTGTGTGGGTTTCAGATTTGAAAATTTTAGCTCAACACTTGTGGTTTTGTGTTACCCACTTGCTAACCTTGTATTAGGAATGCAACACGTCCAGTTCACTTGTCCCGTATATTACCTTTCGGCAAACTACCGTCCGGTTGTAAAGGAAAGCGATGAACAAGCAACTGTTAAGGCAATGTCTAATGACATACATTTGATTATGGTCCAAAAACATGTCAGATGCTATTACTATCCTTTATAGGAGCAATAGTAAAGATCATCCTATGATTTTTCGATCTGGCACAAGGTCCTGTCTTCGACCATGCTATGCAACCACCGTTCTTACGGTTGACACCCGATTTGGTTCAGGTGACCTAATGAATTCCAGGTGAATTCCTAGGATTTTACGTTCAATGGTAATGAACGCATTGAAAATAGGTTTTCAGAAAACAAATCGGTTTGTAATTTTGATCAAAATATTTTCTCGTTCAAGCTCGAGTTTAGATATCATCGAATTCCATGAGTTTGTAATTCTCAATCTTTAAGGTCAATCTCAAGGATTGAGTAATATCAGGCTTAAAAGCTGATTTTTAATCTTTAAGGAGATTATCCTTTCTGGGGGTCTGATTCATTAGTCTTATCAAGCTAATTTGCACGGCGCCCTCCCCATTTTACGAGACAGATCCTCTCATGGTTAGGATAAGTCTGATCACATGGCGACCCTGTTTGATGCTGAGGTCCGTGGATTTCCTGTTGATTTTAGAGATGACTTTTCTAGATTTTTCGTCAACCTACAGCTGGTCTGGACGACAACTTCTTGACCTAAATCAAGAAGCGCGTGTCTTTTTCGAAAGACTTTACTTCCTTTTAATGATGGAATTGATTCATCGTGTATATCCATATTTTCTTTTATCTTTATTATAATATTACGGGTAAAACAGTTAATTTAGTCCAAAACAAAGGCACCTGCAATAAACTTTACAAAAATATGTGATAGATAGTTTTTAATTGAATAACTTGGTACATTCTCCCCACACTTAGCTTTTTTCATGCGTCTTTTTATATCTTAATAAATAAATTCAAGCATTTTAGTTGTTTCTCAATTTATGTCCTTTTCGAGGTAACGATAATTTCGGTATTAACACCTAGTTTTCATCGTTCATAAATATGTATAAACATGATTTTGAATTCATTTAGTTGAAATTTTTTTAAAATTTTCACAAAATTTAGAAAATAAGCCAAGAATAGACCCGAGAGAATTTATAACCCTTCCTCACACTTGAGATCATGCAATGCCCTCATTTGCATGAAATCAAACTATAATTATAAATTCATGAGGGTGATTAGTGTAGAAAAGCGATTGAAAATACCCAGTTTGTTATTACAAAGCTCGTCGAATGATAGTTGGCGCGCCTCATCATTCATTCCTTCTTGTTTTATCACACATGTTTTTCTTCAAAAACGGTTGCTTTTCTGAACTGTTTGTTAATATTTGAAAAAGCGTCTTTTACCCTAATCATCATGCATTTTTATTAACGAGTTATGCACTAACCCGAACCCCTAATTTAACGTTAAGTGGGGTTAGACTTCTCCACACTTAGCTGACGACATGTGAAGTCGGTAGAATAAGTTCAACGAATTAAAATAGTGAGCCAGTTATTTACATCTCGAGTGGTATAAAATATATCAATGGGTTTAAAGTTTAGACCCACCCGAATATCACTACTTAATTCTTTTTTAAGTGTAGCTTTTAGTAAATGGATATGTCTCTTTTCTGGTTCTTGGTCAAATAGATCGATATACACCGACATACATATTTCTATAGGGTGGACAATTCCTAACACTTCCTTTCGTTCATTCTCGGAATCAAAGTTTTCACCTCTATTACCCAATTGGGTGAAATTCGAGGTGTCAATATCTATTACAGCTTGTAGTTCATCTGTGGTAGATGACTCGTCTATTGAGAATATTGGGTTGGAAGGTTGTGGCTGGATTGAAGCAAATTCTTCTTCATTAACGGTACTTATCGGTCCCACCATTTTGGTCTCGGGGGTAAAATTTTCAATGTTATCGTTTTCCCAAGAGTACCAATTTGTCATCCTTACTTCTTCTTCATCCATAGATGGATCGATGATTTCGTCGGTTGAGGCTAATGTGTCGATATGTTGTGAAATTGCTAAAGCTGAATAAAAAGTATCATCGGGATAATTGGTGATTTCGGAGCTCTTGAATTCATCAAAATTCGATGATATGAGATTTTCTTGCACACGACTCCTCAGATCAACAGGTGTGTAATCTGATAGAGTTTCAGCTTGCCGATTTACAAACTCTCTCATTTGTTCATTTTGAGCATCATGTCTTCGAGTTTGATTTTCATATAATCTAAAGAATTTTCAGGCACATAATTTTCCTCGTCTTCTGGTTGTTGAGTTTGGATATATTCTTGGAAATAATCCCAATTAGAATTGTATTCCTCATAATCGTTCCATTCAGGTTCCATGGGTGTATAATTTTCCATAGGAACGTAATAATAACATTCCCATGTTGAGTGATAATCTCCACAGATTTCACAACCAGTTATTGTTTCGTCATTCGTGATCCAAGATTGACCGAATGAATTGTCATCAACACCCGTTTGAGAGTATTGATTAAATTGATTTCGGATGTCATAAAGAGTTTCCAAGGCCTTGTTTTCAAAATTTTCCATTTTATTGCGATGGCCAAATTTTAGCTATAATGTGGTGCATTCACTAATTATCCTATTAGTTATAAAAAGATAAAAATTATTTAAAGTTATCAAATTAATAGACTTTTCTGCTTTTGCCCACGTTTCGAATAGCCAAAAGATGTAGCAGGGAGCCAGAACCCTTTAAATCGGAAGCTCACAACTCAGCCACTAACAAATCCAACTATTACTACGAAGCAGAAAATTTGGATGTCTATCAATTTAACCGCTTAAAATAATTTTTCGTTTTGAATTATTAGAGAAGAAGTAGAGAAAATTTCTAAGTCCTAAAACTAGCGTGGCGAGAAATAAGAAAGAAAAAGAGTGCGCGTCGAAAAACGTCGAAAAATAAAAATAAGAAAGAAAAACGTCGAAACTTAAAAGTCTAAAAATTAAATCTAAAAGTTACGCCTAAATGTATTAAAGCTTACAGGAATTCTATATCCAAAACGGCAATAACTTAAAAGGCACTAAAATTTAAAATGGCGTCGTAAAATTCTAAAGCGCCTAAATCTTAATCTAAAGAAAAAGCACTTAAGGGATTTTACGGCAAAGCCTAAAAATCTAGAAATAAAAATAAGCTACGGCAAAATACTAAATTTAAAACTAGCTACGAACAATAAAAATACAAATATTATGCTAAAAACAAATAAAAATAAACAAAAAAAATAAAAATAAACTTAAAGTTGTAAAAAGTACAATTTTTATAAAAATATTATTTTTATATTTTTATTTTATAAAAGTATTAATTTTTATATATAATAAAACTAAGTAAAAGTAATTATTACAAATTTAATTAAAACTAAAAATTAAATATTAAATTAACTAAACCTAATTAGGGTTTCAAAATAATAATAATTAATAATATTCCGTAATAAATGCGAAGTAGGGTTCCTGGGTGCGCCTGTCAGGGTGGCTCCGCGAGTTGCGGTGCCACGTAGCAGAAAATCTCCGCAAGTCACGGAGTTTGCAAGACGTTTTTTTTTTTTTAATTTTTTATTGTTTTTCTAAAATGATATATAAATATATTTATACAAAAATAAATTAAAAATATAGCGTTTCGCCGAAGTCCCCGGCAGCGGTGCCAAAAACTTGATGTCGTAGCGTGGGGGTACGAAATAGTTTATATTTTACTAGGAAATGCTATTAAATACGATACAATTTTACACAAGATATTTATTTATTTATAGAATGGATATACCTAAACCTTGCTACAACACTATAGGCAGTGTACCTAATCGTAGAGTAGTATAGTTTTTAGTAAGTCCGGTTCGTTCCACAGGGAGACGGTTACACTATATTTTTATATAATTACATTTGTACAAAAATATATAAATATATATATATATATATATATATATATATATATATATATATATATATATATATATATATATATATATATATATATATATATATATATATATATAATATATAAAAGGGGGGTTTACCGTTTAATGACCGGTTTGTCGATTTTATATTTTAAGCGAAGCGTAAAGTAAATGACGATATTTAAATAACAATATAAAATAAATAACAATAATTAAAATGACAATAAATAAAAGTACGAGGAAATATGAAATAAAATATATTATGCTTATTTAAACTTCCGTAACCATGATGGTTGACGTGTTGATTTTAGTTTTATGCCCATGGGTTAATTGTCCTTTGTCCTGGATTATTTAATATGTCCGTCTGGTTTTTGTCCATAACAGTCCATCGGTCATAAATTTAAAGTGCGAGTGTCCTCGTCAAATTATTCTTATACCCGAAGTCAAATATTCCAACTAATTGGGGACTTAAACTGTAACAAGGTTTTAATACTTTGTTTAATAATTACACCAGGATATCGACTGCGTGTAATCCAAGGTTTAATACTTTGTTAACAATTACGCTAAGTGTCCTTGTACATAATTTCACCCCTATTTTAATAATTCCATAAACTATTAATTCATTCCCGTGTCCGGTTAAATGAACGATTATTCGTACATATAAATATCCCGCCCATCGTGTCCGATCGAGTGTATATGGTTATTTATAGGTACATCCAATTGTAAATCTTTATATTAAAATTAACAAACTATCATTTAGTTAAACAAATATAAAGCTCATTAATAGCCCATAGTCTAATTTCCACAAGTGTCGTTCTTTTGTCCAAACCCCAATTATGGTACAAAGGCCAATTACTCAATTTTAATATTTTTAGCCCAACATCATGATTACTTCGTCTTAAATAAACATAATAATAACTTAAGTACGAGACATTAATTTAAAAAGGAGAACATAGCTTACATTGATTATTTATCGCGTAGTGTTACACGGACAGAGCTCTGACTTTAAAACCCGTAAAATAACCGTTACATAACCCAAACTAATCTAATATAAAACTAAACTAATTTATATTATATTATATTATATATATATATATATATATATATATATATATATATATATATATATATATATATATATATATATATATATATATATATATATATATATCAGAGAGAGATTGATATTGGGGATCGTTGAACTCGGCAGAAGCTCGTTCATTTTATAGGGAAATTCTGATTTTTCAAACTCCGCGAGTCGTGGAGTTTTAAGCCTGCAAACTCCGCGAGTCGTGGAGTTTGAAAATCCAGCTCACACAATTTTGGAACCTTGCTTGTCGACATAATTTATATATAAATATAAAATATAAATAATTAATATAATTATTTATATATTATATTATATTCTTGTGCATAGTAGACTTGTAATTTTTAGTCCGTTGCGTCGGGCGTTGATAGTTGACTCATGTCCCGGTTCCGGATTTTCGAACGTCCTTGCGTACAATTTAATATCATGTACTTTGCGTTTTGTAACTTGTACTCTTGTCATTTTGAGACGTTTCTCATCAATAAATTGAACCACTTGGATTGTATCTTGTACATTTGAGCTTTTTGGACGCTTTTGTCTTCAAATCTTCGTTTTCGCCTTTTGTCTTCGCACTTATTTATTTAAACAATTACAATGAAAATATAATACAATTACATATGAAAACCTATTATTTAGGAGGGATATTGCTATGAAATATATGTTCCTTTTTACTCTTATCAATTAACTACTAATGTGCTAGTGATTTACTAAGCCTTTAAGACCCATTTACACACTTTAACTTTTCAAAACCCTAGGTTAGTCGTCTTTTGGGTCTTCATGACCCAAACTTACCCAAAACCCCCAAATCACTAACAAATGGGTTTTAAGTGCAACACTAACCCAAACCCTAATCCTTAAACTAATTGAAGTAAAGAAATCAAGGTTAAGACTTACCAACACAATCAAAACGTAGCTAGTGAGGAGATGAACAACTTTAGAACTCGCACCAAGACCCGATTCGACCTTCTTCTCCCTTGATTTGAGCTCTCTTACTCTAGAATCTTACTCTCTCTCTAGATTTTAATGGAAGGAGATAAGGTAGTTGAAAGTGGAGTGAATGAGGCTCCACCAACTGATCTTGGGCCTTTAAGTCGTTCCCCAAGTGAAATTACCAAAATACCCCCTTTAAAATATCTAAAAACACAAGGCTGGCTGATCAGGTCATCTGGACGGCGTCTAGATTTCTGGACGGCGTCCAGCCCTTCAAAACAGGACGGCGTCCAGCCCTGTTGGATGGCGTCCAACATAACAGGGAAAAACTGGATCTTACAACTCTCCCCCACTTGAACCGGATTGCGACCTCGCAATCCAAGCCGCATGACAAGCAGGAAGATACACAAGAACAAACTCTTCGGGCTCCCAAGTAAACTCGGAACCTATACTACGCCGCCATTGAACTTTAAAAGTTCTCACCTCTTTATTTCTCAATCTTTTCACTTTTTCGTCAAGTATGGTAACCGGCTCCTCAATATACTCTAGCTTGTTGTTTAGTTCAATTTCGTCTAATGACACCCACGAAGAATCATCCGCAAGACACTTACGGAGATAGGAAACATGAAATGTATTATGGATCCCCGCAAGTTCTTCGGGTAATTCCAAACGATATGCGACTTCACCAACACGAGCTAAGACCTTATATGGCTCAATAAATCGAGGAGCTAACTTTCCCCGTTTTCTAAACCGAATAATGCCTTTCCATGGTGAAACCTTAAAAATCACCATGTCGCCCTCTTGCAATTCGATCATTCGCTTACGTTTATCGGCATACGAATTTTGTCTATCTTGCGCCTTTTTCAAATGATCCCGAATCACATCAATCTTGCTATTCGTCTCTAAAACCAAATCGGTACTCCCGATTTCCTTTTGTCCCACTTCACCCCAACAAATTGGAGTTCGACATCTTCGCCCATAAAGCATCTCATACGGTGGCATCCCGATACTAGTATGATAACTATTATTGTACGAGAATTCCACCAAAGGTAAGTGCTCGTCCCAACTACCACCGAAATCAATAATACACACCCGTAACATATCCTCTAATGTTTGATTCGTACGTTCGGTTTGACCGTCCGTTTGAGGATGATACGCCGTGGTCAATTTTAATTGTGTACCCATATCGTCATGAAACCTTTCCCAAAACCGAGATGTAAAACGGGTATCTCGATCCGAAATAATAGGTATAGGAACCCCATGTCGAGCGACTACTTCCTTGATAAACAATTTAGCCAAGGTCTCTGATGATATCGCTTCCCGAATGGGAAGAAACAAAGCACTTTTCGTCAATCGATCGACTATCACCCAAATGGAATCAAATTGGGTTCTCGCCATTTTAGGTAACTTTGTGATGAAATCCATGGTAATGTGCTCCCATTTCCACTTCGGGATTTCTAACGGTTGCAACTTACCATACGGCTTTTGGTGCTCGGCTTTAACTTGCAAGCACGTGACGCATTGCTCAACATACTTTACAACATCACGTTTCATGCCCGACCACCAATACTCTTTTCTTAAATCAAGATTCATTTTCGTCGTGCCCGGATGAATGGAATACTTTGACTTATGTGCTTCATCAAGTAGCACTTGTCGATAATCACCCATCTTAGGCACCCATACCCTTCCTTGAAAAGACAACAAACCACGCGAGCCCATAGTAATGAACTCCGATTACCCCACTATTCGTTCTGCATGCTTGTTGTGAACGTAAGCCTCTATTTGAATCACCCCAAGTCTTTCAATAAAATCGTTAGTAATAATCATACGTAACAATCCCAATCGTAACGCCGGGTGATGACTCTTTCGACTTAACGCATCCGCGACCACATTCGCCTTGCCCGGATGATAAAGTATTTCACAATCAAAATCTTTTACCACATCCATCCACCTACGTTGACGATAATTCAAATCTCTTTGGTTGAAGAGATGTTTCAAACTCTTATGATCCGAATAAATCGTACTCTTAACACCATACAAGTAATGGCACCAAATTTTCAATGCTTGCACAACCGTCGCCAACTCAAGATAATGAGTCAGATATCTCGTCTCGTGTTCCTTTAATTGTCGAGAGGCGTAAGCAATGACTTTACCTCTTTGCATTAGAACACACCCGAGCCCATTTAGCGAAGCATCACAATAAACCGTCATGTCTTCCGTACCTTCCGGCAACACCAACACCGGAGCTTGACACAAATTTTCTTTTAACAATTGAAAAGCAATTTCTTGCTCGTTCTCCCAAATAAATCTCGCGTTCTTCCTCGTCAATTTCGTCAACGAAGAAGCGATCTTAGAAAAGTCTTGGATAAACCGACGATAATAACCGGCCAATCCGAGAATACTTCGGAATTCCGTAGGCGTAGTCGGTCGTCTCCAACTCTTCACCTTCTCTATCTTCCCCGGATCTACTTGAATACCGTCTTTGTTCACAATGTGACCAAGGAATTGAACTTCCCTTAGCCAAAATTCACATTTGGAGAATTTAGCATACAACTTCTCCTTTCGCAACGTCCTTAACACACTCCGCAAATGATGTTCATGTTCCTTCATACTCTTCGAATAGACAAGTATGTCGTCAATGAACACAATTACTGACTTGTCTAACATAGGTTGGCACACCCGGTTCATAAGGTCCATGAATGCCGCCGGTGCATTCGTAAGACCAAAAGGCATAACTACAAACTCAAAATGCCCATAACGCATTCGAAAAGCCGTTTTCTCGATGTCTTCCTCACGGACCCGCATTTGGTGATAGCCGGACCGTAGGTCGATTTTAGAGAAATACGTTGCACCTTGGAGTTGGTCAAACAAATCGTCAATTCGTGGCAATGGATATCGATTCTTGATCGTTACTTTATTTAACTCCCGATAGTCGATGCACATCCGCATGCTACCATCTTTCTTCTTTACGAATAAAACCGGAGCACCCCACGGCGAAGCACTCGGTCGAATGAAACCCTTCTCAAGTAACTCTTGGGTTTGATTTAACAACTCTTGCATTTCCGTCGGCGCTAAACGATAAGGAGTTTTAGCAATGGGGGTAGCCCCCGGAACCAACTCAATGCGAAATTCAACTTGTCTTTCCGCCAGAACACCCGGTAACTCGTCCGGAAAAACGTCTCCTAATTCACTAACCATCGGAATTTCACGAATGGGTGGTGGCTCATCATGAGTATCAACAACATGGGCAAGAAAAGTCATGCCACCATTAACAAGAAAACGACGTGCCCGTGCAAAAGTGCATATCGACAGAAGTCTTCTACGCTTATCACCGTGAATAATTAACTCTCCCCCACTTGGGGTCTTCAAACGAATAAATTTTTTATGGCATGCAATATCGGCTCTATGATGATCAAGCCAATCCATACCAACAACGATATCGAAATCACCCAAAGTCATCGGGATAAGATCAATCTTAAAGTTTTCGGCACCAAAAACGACATCACAATTTTTACACACATCAACCACTAGCACCGTCTTGCCGTCCGCTATTTCGACATCTACCGGATGACTTAACTTAGCTAACGGTCTATTAAGTCTAGGCACAAATTTTGGAGACACAAACGACAAATTTGCACCGCTATCAAATAGAATCCTTGCCGGATTTGAGTTAACCATAAAAGTACCTGAGACAACTTCGTTGGATTGCTTGGCCTCATCATTGGTCATCAAGTAATTGCGACCCCTAGTCGAACCCGCCGCTCTCTCCAACTTCTTCACATGATCATTATTCAAATCGGGACATTCCGGCCTCTTGTGCCCCTTTTTACCACAATTATAACAAGTAAGCTTGGTCGACGCCTTGGTACAATCACGGGCTATGTGCCCTCTTTGATTACAATTATAACATGTGGGTTCGAAACCCCCGGAAGCACCCTTCTTCACACTATTAACGCTTTCGGAGCCTTTCTTGTTCTTTTTATTTGAAAAGTTCGAATAACTCGAACCTTCAAACTTTCTCTTTGAGAAAGTGAAATCGCTTTTTCTTGGAACCTCCGGCTCAAAACCCCTCGCCAATTCGTATAAATCTTCAAAAGACTTAGCCATTCCCCGGCTAATCTTACCCTTCAACTCATCACTTAAAGTACGGTAGAAATCTAGCATCAACTTGTGATCATCACCAACATACTCCGGACAAAAACGAGTCTTTGCCAAGAAGGTAGACTTGAGAGTAACCAAGTCCATTGAACCTTGTCGCAAGTTGTGCAACTCGTCCCGGATTTTATCAAGATCGGAGGAAGTTCGGTATTCTTGGAAAAATTCCTTCTTAACTCCTCCCATGTCAAGCTCATGCATTGCTCTTCACCATATAATTTGATTTTATCGTCCCACCACAACTTGCCCTCTTTGTGCAACATGCTAGACCCATACCTCGTCTTCTTCTCGGGAGGACACTCCGCGGTACGGAACGCCCACTTGATATCGGAAATCTAACAAGTGCTTTTCAATGGATCCCTTACCCCATTAAACATCGGAGGTTGAGTATCCTTGAAATTTTTGTAGTGGAAGTCCCGCCTTCCACCCCCACCATTACCTTCACCCCCTTCGCCTCGAGGATAAATGTTTCTAACTTCTAAAGCCTCCTCTATTGTGGCTTTCATTCGTTCATTGATCATTTCGGTCACTTGTCCATCAACCAACTCTTGGAAGACCTTTCGAACATCGTCAAGAAAATCCTTTTTTAGCCTTTTAAAGATGTCCTCAACCTTGGCGTGAGTTCAACGTCCTCACTCGTACTTCCGTCATTGGTGTCGTGTCCATTTATCATCTTCATTCTATAAAACAAAGTAAATTAAGCAACAAAACGAAAGGACTTAACACATATGTATATACATATACACCACACTACCCCATCCTGCTCAACAATCGTCGTACATTACTTGTTTGACATGATTTGAACCTGTAACAATGGTAGCTAATCATTGTTACGCGAGCACATCGCATTAACTTGCTAGTACAATGCCTATCTCGCTTGATGATTTCTAAAACAACACATAACAATTAGTGCAAGATTAATTCACATAAACCTATTCACTAATCAACCCTCGGTCCGACCCGTCTCCTACAAGTCCCGCACTAAAAACGCATTCACAAATAATTCTAAGTCTAGGAACCTATCTCAAGTCGCCTAAATCCCTTAGACCATGCTCTGATACCACTTGTAACAACCCGACTTCGTTAATCCAAAAACACGCCCCAAAAAAAGAAAATCTGGACCTGCCTATCTGGACGGCGTCCAGATTTTTGGACGGCGTCCAGCACTTAAGACCGGGACGGTGTCCAGCCTATCTGGATGGCGTCCAGATTGCCTGGCAGCTGCTGTCCCCGGGTCCAACTCACGTGAGCGAAAAACCCGCTTCCCGACACTTTTAAACGAAAACCTTTTTACAACATATCACAATATAATAAAATAAGAGGTTTCCATCATTAAAACAAGTTTTACAACATCGGGCCCACATCGACCCGTCTTACGCGTTTTGATCAAAAATACAAGTTTCGACCAATACAAGTTTAATTTCCAAACGACACTAGAGCATGGTGTTTGGGGTTAAACTACCCAAATCTTGGCCGAACTTCCAAAAGCTAAACCCCCAAAAGCATCCCCTATCAATACAAGCGGGAGACCACTAATCCAACCGAATACCTTTGCCTTTGTCCACGCCGGAGCCTAAAAAGGTAAACAACGAGAGGGTAAGCTAATGCTTAGTGAATGCAATAATTATACATATACATATACAACCTATCTACTTGCAATCGCATCCACCAAATACCTTATACGAACTTGTAACTCTAAAAGCATGTCATCAAACCCATAATACTAACAAGTCGTACATTATCACAAAACCGCATTAGCATACACTCAACTCAATATATATAATATGCTAAACAATCAACAATCTCAATATGATTAACCATAAACACTATGGTGCTACCGGCTCGTGGTTCACACCATACGCAATTGAGTCATACTCTTTTATAGTGCTACCGGCTCGTGGTTCACACTTTGTTTTATAGTGCTACCGGCTCATGGTTCACACTCGATGCTACGGGCTTGTGGTTCACATCTTAGTTTATAGTGCTACCGGCTCGTGGTTCACACTCGATGCTACCGGCTAGTGGTTCACATCTTATCACACACATGTTATGGCACTACCGACTCGATGGTTCATGCCATAACACTCACAAATAAACACGCCATATACACATACGTATAATTACTCCACTCACCTTAAAGTCTTCGTGAGAGTTAACCAGCTTGCAACCTTCAATGTAACGTACCTATTAAATTAGGCACATAATCAATCACACAATCGAATTGGGTCAACTAACTCACTCAATATCCCAGCGTCATTTTGACCCTTGGTGCAAATTCGACCCATTTGCACCTTCAACCCTAAGGTTAGGTCAACTTTGCCAAAACCCTAACGCTAGACAATTATGATCTTAACCCTTTAATACTCAAAAGTTTAGTGTGTTTTCATACACATTTAACAACCTAGGTCGGCCAAGACTCATTTGAACCATTTCGAGGTCAACACGCCCATTTGGGTCACCCACAACCCAAATGACACCCACTAACATTAACTACCAATGTGCTAGTGATTTACTAAGCCTTTAAGACCCATTTACACACTTTAACTTTTCAAAACCCTAGGTTAGTCATCTTTTGGGTCTTCATGACCCAAACTTACCCAAAACCCCCAAATCACTAACAAATGGGTTTTAAGTGCAACACTAACCCAAACCCTAACCCTTAATCTAATTAAAGTAAAGAAATCAAGGTTAAGACTTACCAACACAATCAAAACATAGCTAGTGAGGAGATGAACAACTTTAGAACTCGCACCAAGACCCGATTCGACCTTCTTCTCCCTTGATTTGAGCTCTCTTACTCTAGAATCTTACTCTCTCTCTAGAATTTAATGGAAGGAGATAAGGTAGTTTAAAGTGGAGTGAATGAGGCTCCACCAACTAATCTTGGGCCTTTAAGTCGTTCCCCAAGTGAAATTACCAAAATACCCCCTTTAAAATATCTAAAAACACAAGGCTGGCTGATCAGGTCATCTGGACGGCATCCAGATTTCTGGACGGCGTCCAGCCCTTCAAAACAGGACGGCGTCCAGACCTGTTGGACGGCGTCCAACATAACAGGGAAAAACTGGATCTTACAACACTCCCCCACTTGAACCGGATTGCGACCTCGCAATTCAAGCCGCATGACAAGCAGGAAGATACACAAGAACAAACTCTTCGGGCTCCCAAGTAAACTCGAAACCTATACTACACCGCCATTGAACTTTAAAAGTTCTCACCTCTTTATTTCTCAATCTTTTCACTTTTTCGTCAAGTATGGTAACCGGATCCTCAATATACTCTAGCTTGTTGTTTAGTTCAATTTCGTCTAATGACACCCACGAAGAATCATCCGCAAGACACTTACGGAGATGGGAAACATGAAATGTGTTTTGGATCCCCGCAAGTTCTTCGGGTAATTCCAAACGATATGCGACTTCACCAATACGAGCTAAGACCTTAAATGGCTCAATAAACCGAGGAGCTAACTTTCCCCATTTTCTAAACCGAATAATGCCTTTCCATGGCGAAACCTTAAGCATCACCATGTCGCCCTCTTGGAATTCGATCATTCGCTTACGTTTATTGGCATACGACTTTTGTCTATCTTGCGCCTTTTTCAAATGATCCCGAATCACATCAATCTTGCTATTCGTCTCTAAAACCAAATCGATACTCCCGATTTCCTTTTGTCCCACTTCACCCTAACAAATTGGAGTTCGACATCTTCACCCATAAAGCATCTCATACGGTGGCATCCTGATACTAGTATGATAACTATTATTGTACGAGAATTCCACCAAAGGTAAGTGCTCGTCCCAACTACCACCGAAATCAATAATATACGCCCGTAACATATCCTCTAATGTTTGATTCGTACTTTCGGTTTGATCGTCCGTTTGAGGATGATACGCCGTGCTCAATTTTAATTGTGTACCCATATCGTCATGAAAGCTTTCCCAAAACCGAGATGTAAAACGGGTATCTCGATCCGAAATAATAGATATAGGAACCCCATGTCGAGCGACTACTTCCTTGATAAACAATTTAGCCAAGGTCTCCGACGATATCGCTTCCCAAATGGGAAGAAACAAAGCACTTTTCGTCAATCGATCGACTATCATCCAAATCGAATCAAATTGGGTTCTCGCCATTTTAGGTAACTTTGTGATGAAATCCATGGTAATGTGCTCCCATCTCCACTTCGGGATTTCTAACGGTTGCAACTTACCATACGGCTTTTGGTGCTCGGCTTTAACTTACAAGCACGTGACGCATTGCTCAACATACTTTACAACATCACGTTTCATGCCCGACCACCAATACTCTTTTCTTAAATCAAGATACATTTTCGTCAAGCCCGGATGAATGAAATACTTTGACTTATGTGCTTCATCAAGTAGCACTTGTCGATAATCACCCATCTTAGGCACCCACACCCTTCCTTGAAAAGACAACAAACCACGCGAGCCCATAGTAATGAACTCCGATTACCCCACTATTCGTTCCGCATGCATGTTGTGAACGTAAGCCTCTATATGAATCACACAAGTCTTTCAAGAAAATCGTTAGTAATAATCATACGTAACAATCCCAATCGTAACGCCGGGTGATGAATCTTTCGACTTAACGCATCCGCGACCACATTCGCCTTGCCTGGATGATAAAGTATTTCACAATCAAAATCTTTTACCACATCCATCCACCTACATTGACGATAATTCAAATCTGTAACGACCCTGGTTTTTCCAACGTTATTTATTAATAATTATTATTATTAATACGTGTGATTAATCGAATGTATGTTATTACATTTACATGTTGCTTTGATTGCCCGTACTTGAACTTTAAATGCCCGAAACGTCTTTGTGACACCCGGAACTTGCACGAATAATATTTTCAAGTATTATTTACATTCATGATTAATTTTATTAATCATTTTAATTAACTAAAGCTATTAGTTAGTTACTTGGGCTTAAGTTGGACTTTTATTGGATTACTTGCAACTTGGGCTTTAATTAGTTTAATGGACTCATGAATAAGACTCACAAGCCCACCCTACATCTTAAATGGGTTTATTAGCCCATGTCTTTCATAATGTAAGTAATACTTACAACATTAACTAGCTAGTTTGTATATTTAGAATCTTGTTGCCTTATAATTCCCATGAAACACCACTCTTAATCCAACTTTTGTAAGCTTTGTAGGCAAGTAACCAAGGGAATAAACCCTCCCCCCCTTTCCTATCCAAACCGTCGGCCAGCTCTCCCTTTAGGAGAGTTTGGTTTCAAAAATCTTCATTTCATTTTACTCCATACTCTCTCATTTCAAAACACCCACACATTACTAGCAAATATCTTTCTTCTTTTTTTTCTCTCAAGGTTCTTTGTTCTTGCAAGTAAGTTAAAGACTTTTCTTCCTTTCTTGCTTAAACAAAACCGTGGCCTAAGTGCCCTTTAATCATCATCAATCCTTGTTGTCTAAACTTTTGTTACTTGTTCTTGTTTAAAGTTAATTACTTGTAGATTACTAAGTTGTTTACTTACTTACTTTCATATTACAAGAACAAACTTTTTAGTTTGATTCTCCATTTATATCTTGTATTTTACAAGAACATCAAGAACATAAGCTATCTAGTTATGTTCTACATATTTTGTTTCAAAGATTTAAAGTTCATAGTTGTAGAAACTCATTACTTGTAAGTTCTTGAAGTAACTTTGAAGTTACTTCACTTAAAGATCAACTTGGGTTGAATCTTTAAAAGTAAGAGCAACTATGAATCATCTTCTTGTTTAGTTAGCTTTCTACTTTATTTATTTCAAAGATTTAAAGTTTATAATCTTTATAATTGTTACTTGTGTTCTTGTTTGTTGTATGTTACTAGAATACCACCTTCATGGTTGGTTTAGGCTTATCATTCATTTTCTTTATTTCTTATTGTTAGTTGCTTACTACACATTTGAACAAGGACATGAAACCAACAAGAGCTTACACTTTGGTGCAAGTATCATGGATCCAACACTTGGTTGTGATCTTTCTTAGTGTTCATGAACTTGTTCATAAACTTACATGTAACCTTGGTTCATCAAACACTTACAACACTTGCATTTGAGTTATGATGGACAAACCTTGGTCAAAATGATGTTAACACATCAACGAGTTGTACACTTGAAGCTATACGCATCAAGAATGAGAACCGTGATGAACATCAAGCACCGAGACAACCGGAACTCTCCAAAACCCACTGCATTCTGTCCAAAAGTTTCTGACCTACTGCTTCTGGAACAGACCAGTAGACCTGGGCTGTTCTAACCTTGATTTTTAGATAGAACTTTTCGAGTAGATAACTTTTCATATAGGACTCGTCTTAATCCGAGTTACGGTTTAGGATTTATGGCCCTCCGATCGTTACCATGTCCTTTAACGTTGTGCAGAAATTTCTGACCTACTCGCACTTAGACCGTCGCCACGGTCAAACCAAGACGAGTTTGCTTCTGTAAATTTTACCACACTTAAGGGACTCATAGACGGAGCCATGACCACTGGTCTCACCTTAATTCAGTAAGGGTAGAGGCCGTGGTGACTGACCGAAGTCAGCCTTTGTTTTAAACGACTTTCATAATCGAGTCTTACTTGTTACCTTTTGTTTAGTGATGATTGATGATGAACCTTATGACCTTAATTACGTACTTGTAAACCTTTTGAGACGACTTATTGACTTAGTGCTATTTGACTTAGGTTGAGGACGTTTGGACCGTTACTTGCACACCACTTTCCGACTACTGCCTTACCGTTACTACTAATCATCGTGAGTTATAGCATTCCCTTTTTACTTTAACTTATTTTGGGAACTGAGAATGCATGCGGATTTTATGTTTTACATACTAGGCACGAGTACTTAAACTTATATATGTGTGGGTTATATAACGGCAGAAACATTCCCTTTAGCTCGGTAACGTTTAATCATTGGTTTTTGAACCGTGAACGCGAATCTTAGATATGGATCCATAGGGTTTGACATCCCCACTCGGGCTAGTAGCGCTAGCATTTAACGAGTGTTTAATACTTCGAGGTTATACGCACTTGCCAAGTGCACTTTAAGGGGGTACATTAAACGTTAAGTTAGTTACCGGGTGCCCACGGTTAAGCATATACTTTTACATACTTTTGAAACGCTCGTTGTAGCACTGAAATCTCGTGGCCTACTTACATTACTGTTATACTTAAACTATAGCTCACCAACCTTTGTGTTGACCTTTTTAAGCATGTATTTTCTCAGGTGCTTGAAGTCGCTTCCGCTATCTTACTAGTCGTGCTGTAGAACCAGCTGCCTAGAGTTGTTATCGCATGACTACTTTTGTTGCATTCAAACTTTTTACTTATGAACTTATGTTATGTAACGACCATTATGGTCACGCACACTTATTTAATGCTTCTACTTAGCGAAGCATACTTTTGATTTGTAAAACAATTGACGTATGTTATGACGTCACTTTTATTTATGAATGTAAACTCTGTTTTGAAAACGCATATAGTACTTAACCTTGTAATGATCCTGTTGATGATGGTCCGTACATGATGATTTAGTACGGGGCGTCACATTTGGTATCAGAGCATTGGTTGTAGGGAATTAGGATGCATTAGTGAGTCTAAGACCGACCCGAGTAGGATTCACTAATAGGGCTAATCTACAACTTGTTAGTTTACTTGTTTCCGCTGAACTTACTGCATGCTGCTGCTTACTGTTACTGCTATATGCCGTATGCTACTACGTGATTTCACTACTGCATGCTATTACTTGCTTTCGATTGCATGCTAGTTTCGTACGATTACTGATATTGCCATGCTACTTATTGTTATACATGGTTTAAACTGTTGGCCTATTATTTGCTTGCTTTATGACATACTGACATGGAAAATTTATTTTTCCTTGTTCAGATGTCGGACGTTCCACCTACTGACATCCCGAGCGGCTCAGGCCCCGTTGTTCCTCCCACTGCTGCACATGTTGCTGCTGCTGCTGCTGCTGCTGACATTCCGGCCCCGACACCCACTGGCGACCCCGGCGCCTCTAGTTCTGGAGCTAGCTCTAGTGTGCCTATCCCGGCGTCTTCTTCCAGACCCCTGAGGCAACTGGCTCGCATTGGTGGCATGGAGATCCCCGCAGAGTTCGGGGAAGGTCCCTTCCGTAATCACTGGCGCACACCTTGCCGACGCACTGCCGACGGCCGCTTAGCCGTGATTACGCCAGGCCGACACCGACAGATGTTGGCCGCTTTCGGATATGTTGAGCCACCCGCGCCACCACCGCATGATTCAGACGACGGTTCTTCCACCGATGCTTCTTCAGACGACACCTCATCTGACGACTCCAGTGATGAGGAGGATCCCGCTGACCGACCGATTCAGGCACCTTCTACCCCGCCGAAGAAGCGGTATCGCTTCGCTGGCATAATTCCTGGTCGTACTGTCACTGACGCTTATGGTCGACGTCGTAGGATCACTGCACGTAAACGGCTGGTGCCGTACCCCGCCGATCCACAGATATTACCGTCTCCACCCAGAGCCGGACCATCCACTTCAGCACCACCGGCTCCACCTGCACCGCCAGCACCACCTGCCCCATCACCTTCCTCTAATGAGGAAATGAGGCGGGAGATTGAGATTCTCCAGACTCGAGTTACTGAGCTCGAGGAGCAGTTGGCTCATGTTTTGGACGTCTTGTACCCACCATCGCCGTAGGACTTTGTACTAGATTCTGTATTGTAATCTCTTTTGTAATTTCATATTTCACTTATGTAATGTACGAACTTATTGTAATGTATGAACTTATTATCAGTAATGAATGGAATTTGTGTTGCTTACTTCTTGCGCAAGTGTCCTATTTACGTTATCATCTCATGGTTTTGTGGTACCTATATCTGCTTGCGTTATTTAATCAACATGTGTTGTGCTGTTTTCATGTTGGTTGTTATATAATGTACTATTATTATTTGCATAATGGATTTTGACTTGAGTCAAAATGTTTGTATAGAACATCATGGCCAACGGGAGATCTATCCCCACCGCGGCACAAATTGAGGAAATGATTAACGAGCGAGTCGCTGCTGCACTAGCTGAAAGACAACCCCAAGTTCCACCACCACCGCCTGTCAATCCACCTGTCGTCCGAGATGGGTGTACTTACAAGGAATTCCAAAACTGCAAGCCACACTACTTCAGTGGCACTGAGGGACCCGTCGGTCTCACCAGATGGTTCGAAAAGTTGGAATCGGTATTCAGGGTTAGCAATTGTTCTGAGGCTAACAAAACGAAATTTGCATCTTGCACACTTTCTGATGGCGCGCTCACATGGTGGAATACCATGGCCCAAGCGAAAGGAATTGATGAGGCGTATGCTACGCCTTGGGAAGAATTTAAATGTGCTATGATCGAGGAATACTGTCCAAGAACCGAGATTCAAAAGATGGAAATCGAATTTATGCAATTGAAAACCGTAGGGAACGACCTTAACAGCTACAACCGTAGGTTTTTGGAATTGGCTCTTATGTGTCCAACCATGGTCACCCCCGAATTTAAGCGTTTGGAGAAATACTTCTCGGGACTTCCTAAGTCCATCAAGGGTAATGTTACCTCATCCAAGCCACCAAGTGTTCCCGAAGCAATGCGCATGGCGCATACTCTCTTGAATCAAATCATCCTTGACGAGCCGGAGAAGGCTAAGTTTGAAACTGTTAGTGGTGAAAAGAGGAAATGGGACAACAACCACAACAACAACAGGGGTAGGAACTATGATCAAAACCCGGCAAAGCGACATGAAGGGTTCAGGCAAAACAACAACATGCACAACAACAACACCAACCCCAACAACAACAACCGCACCAATCCGAACTACAAAGGAACCTTACCACAATGCAATAGGTGCTACAAGCACCACACTGGGTATTGCAATGTTATCTGTGAGAAGTGCCAACGATCTGGACATGTTGGCAAGGATTGCAAGGTTACCACTTTGAATGTGAAGCCAAACCACAACAACAATGGGCCTAAGAAGTGTTATGAATGTGGAAAGACGGGCCATTTCAGAAACGAGTGTCCTAACAAGCGTAAGGATGGCGGACCACCACGTGCTAGAGCCTTCAATGTTAATGCAAGGGACGCTCGCGACAACCCCGACTTGGTGACAGGTATATTCAAGATCAACAATCTTTTAGCTTCTGTCCTATTTGATACTGGTGCCGATAGGAGCTATGTGTGTAGACATTTTTGTGATAAGTTAGATTGGTCGTTAGTTCCTTTGAAGGAAAGTATGCTTGTCGAGGTCGCCAATGGAAAACTTGAAAAGGTTGACCATATTAGTCGTGGAGCTATTATCAACATAGCTGGTGCAGATTTCGAAATTGATTTGATACCTATCAAACTGGGAAGTTTTGACGCGATCGTCGGTATGGATTGGTTGAGCAAGATAAAGGCCGATGTTATCTGTGGAGATAAAGCACTTCGCATACCACAAGGAGATGGCGAACCACTGGTTATCTATGGAGAGAGATGTACCTCGAAGTTGAACCTCATTAGTTGCGTGAAAGCGCAAAAGATTATGAAGAAGGGACGCTTTGCTGTCCTAGCACGTGTGAAAGCGGTAGAAACTGAGATGAAGAACGTGAACGACGTTCGAATTGTGAACGAATTTTCTGATGTCTTCCCAGAGGAATTGCCTGGATTACCACCGCAGAGAGCAGTAGAGTTTCAGATTGACTTAGTGCCAGGAGCTGCACCTGTAGCTCGCGCACCTTATAGACTCGCACCCTCCGAGATGCAAGAATTACAGAGTCAACTACAAGAGCTATTAGATCGAGGGTTTATCCAACCAAGCTTCTCGCCTTGGGGCGCACCTGTGTTGTTTGTAAAGAAGAAGGATGGATCCTTCCGTATGTGCATCGACTACCGTGAACTCAACAAATTGACTATCAAGAATCGATATCCTCTCCCACGAATTGATGATCTTTTTGATCAACTACAAGGATCGAGCGTTTATTCAAAGATCGATTTGCGATCCGGATATCACCAGCTGAGGGTGAAGGAAAGTGACGTGATAAAAACTGCATTCAGAACCCGTTATGGTCATTATGAGTTCCTCGTGATGCCATTCGGTTTGACAACTGCACCTGCCGTGTTCATGGATCTCATGAATCGTGTCTGCAAGCCTTACTTGGATAAGTTTGTTATCGTCTTCATAGATGATATCCTCATCTACTCTAAGAGCGAAGAAGAACATGAGCAACACCTTCGGCTAGTGCTTGAACTCTTAAGACAAGAGCAACTTTACGCCAAATTTCTCCAAGTGCGAATTTTGGTTGAAGGAAGTACAGTTTTTGGGCCATGTTGTGAGCGACCAGGGTATCAAAGTTGATCCCGCCAAGATTGAAGCCATCAGCAAGTGGGAGACCCCCACTACTCCAACGCATATTCGCCAATTTCTAGGTCTCGCCGGTTATTATCGAAGGTTTATCGAAGGATTTTCTCTGATTGCGCGTCCTTTGACCGCACTGACTCACAAGGGCAAGAAGTTCATTTGGGAACCCACACACGAATCAGCATTCCAAATTTTGAAGAATAAGTTAACCTCCGCACCTATCCTATCACTTCCTGAAGGCAGTGACGACTTTGTTGTTTATTGCGATGCATCGAAGAGTGGTTTTGGTTGTGTACTGATGCAACGATCAAAGGTTATTGCCTATGCCTCCCGCCAATTGAAGATTCACGAGCGGAACTACACTACACATGATCTTGAACTTGGAGCCGTTGTCTTTGCACTCAAATTGTGGAGACATTATTTGTATGGAACTAAGAGCACTATCTTCACCGATCACAAGAGTCTCCAGCACATCTTCGATCAGAAGCAATTGAATATGAGACAGCGTCGATGGATCGAGACGCTCAACGACTACGATTGTGAACTCCGTTATCACCCTGGCAAGGCCAATGTTGTAGCTGACGCTTTAAGCCGAAAGGAGAGAACGTCACCTCTCCGTGTTAGGGCTCTGAACATCACCATCCATTCGAACCTCAACAACCAGATCAGAGTAGCCCAAGTTGAGGCTCTCAAGGAGGAGAACATATCTCACGAGCATTTGAACATACTTGTCTCTCGATTCGAGGTTAGAGAGTCTGGACTCCGATGTTATGCCGGAAGAATTTGGGTACCTTACTATGGAGATCTACGAAGCCTGATACTTGATGAAGCACACAAATCGAGATATTCGATTCACCCCGGTGCAGGTAAGATGTACCACGACCTTAAAGAACAGTATTGGTGGCCGAATCTTAAGAAGGACGTTGCGACTTATGTTGGTAAGTGTTTGACTTGCTCGAAGGTTAAAGCCAAACATCAGAGACCTTCTGGGTTACTTCAACAGCCGGAAATCCCACAATGGAAGTGGGAAAGGATCACAATGGATTTCATTACTAAGCTGCCGAAGACGGTGGGCGGATGCGATACTATTTGGGTTATTGTTGACCGCCTCACCAAATCTGCACACTTCCTAGCAATGAAGGAAACTGATACAATGGAAAGACTTGCTCAGCTGTACATCAAAGAGGTTGTATCTCGTCATGGTGTACCTTTATCAATCATCTCCGATCGCGATCCCCGTTTTGCTTCCAGATTTTGGCGTTCTTTGCAAGAAGCCATGGGAACTCGTCTTGACATGAGTACTGCTTATCATCCTCAGACTGACGGGCAAAGTGAACGAACGATTCAGACCTTGGAGGACATGCTGCGTGCATGTGTCATTGATTTTGGAAAGGCCTGGGAAAGGCATTTGCCACTCGCCGAATTCTCGTACAACAACAGTTATCACTCAAGCATTAATGCTGCACCTTTTGAAGCATTGTATGGTCGTAAGTGCCGATCTCCTATTTGTTGGGCCGAGCTAGGTGAAGTGCAACTCACCGGGCCCGAGATAGTCCATGAAACCTCGGAAAAGATTGCTCAGATTCAAAACAGACTCAAGGTAGCCCGTGATCGCCAAAAGAGTTATGCTGATCTTAAACGTAAAGACTTTGAATTCAACGTTGGTGATCGTGTTATGTTGAAGGTTGCACCTTGGAAGGGTGTGATTCGTTTTGGGAAACGCGGAAAGTTAAACCCGCGGTACATTGGTCCATTTGAAATTTTGGAACGTGTTGGACCCGTTGCTTATCGTCTTGATCTTCCAGCACAATTGAGCTCAGTTCATCCTACCTTCCATGTGTCAAACTTGAAGAAGTGTCTTGCTGCACCCGAACTCATCATACCATTGGAAGAACTTACTATTGATGACAAACTCCACTTTGTGGAGGAACCTGTTGAGATTATGGATCGTGAAATCAAAACTTTGAAACGCAACAAGATTCCGATTGTACGAGTACGATGGAATGCCAAACGAGGACCTGAGTTTACTTGGGAACGAGAGGATCAAATGATGCGGAAATATCCTCATCTTTTCCTGACTCCTCCATCTACTTCAGCTTAAATTTCGGGACGAAATTTTCTTTAACAGGTGGGTAATGTAACGACCCTGGTTTTTCCAACGTTATTTATTAATAATTATTATTATTAATACGTGTGATTAATCGAATGTATGTTATTACATTTACATGTTGCTTTGATTGCCCGTACTTGAACTTTAAATGCCCGAAACGTCTTTGTGACACCCGGAACTTGCACGAATAATATTTTCAAGTATTATTTACATTCATGATTAATTTTATTAATCATTTTAATTAACTAAAGCTATTAGTTAGTTACTTGGGCTTAAGTTGGACTTTTATTGGATTACTTGCAACTTGGGCTTTAATTAGTTTAATGGACTCATGAATAAGACTCACAAGCCCACCCTACATCTTAAATGGGTTTATTAGCCCATGTCTTTCATAATGTAAGTAATACTTACAACATTAACTAGCTAGTTTGTATATTTAGAATCTTGTTGCCTTATAATTCCCATGAAACACCACTCTTAATCCAACTTTTGTAAGCTTTGTAGGCAAGTAACCAAGGGACTAAACCCTCCCCCCCTTTCCTATCCAAACCGTCGGCCAGCTCTCCCTTTAGGAGAGTTTGGTTTCAAAAATCTTCATTTCATTTTACTCCATACTCTCTCATTTCAAAACACCCACACATTACTAGCAAATATCTTTCTTCTTTTTTTTCTCTCAAGGTTCTTTGTTCTTGCAAGTAAGTTAAAGACTTTTCTTCCTTTCTTGCTTAAACAAAACCGTGGCCTAAGTGCCCTTTAATCATCATCAATCCTTGTTGTCTAAACTTTTGTTACTTGTTCTTGTTTAAAGTTAATTACTTGTAGATTACTAAGTTGTTTACTTACTTACTTTCATATTACAAGAACAAACTTTTTAGTTTGATTCTCCATTTATATCTTGTATTTTACAAGAACATCAAGAACATAAGCTATCTAGTTATGTTCTACATATTTTGTTTCAAAGATTTAAAGTTCATAGTTGTAGAAACTCATTACTTGTAAGTTCTTGAAGTAACTTTGAAGTTACTTCACTTAAAGATCAACTTGGGTTGAATCTTTAAAAGTAAGAGCAACTATGAATCATCTTCTTGTTTAGTTAGCTTTCTACTTTATTTATTTCAAAGATTTAAAGTTTATAATCTTTATAATTGTTACTTGTGTTCTTGTTTGTTGTATGTTACTAGAATACCACCTTCATGGTTGGTTTAGGCTTATCATTCATTTTCTTTATTTCTTATTGTTAGTTGCTTACTACACATTTGAACAAGGACATGAAACCAACAAGAGCTTACACTTTGGTGCAAGTATCATGGATCCAACACTTGGTTGTGATCTTTCTTAGTGTTCATGAACTTGTTCATAAACTTACATGTAACCTTGGTTCATCAAACACTTACAACACTTGCATTTGAGTTATGATGGACAAACCTTGGTCAAAATGATGTTAACACATCAACGAGTTGTACACTTGAAGCTATACGCATCAAGAATGAGAACCGTGATGAACATCAAGCACCGAGACAACCGGAACTCTCCAAAACCCACTGCATTCTGTCCAAAAGTTTCTGACCTACTGCTTCTGGAACAGACCAGTAGACCTGGGCTGTTCTAACCTTGATTTTTAGATAGAACTTTTCGAGTAGATAACTTTTCATATAGGACTCGTCTTAATCCGAGTTACGGTTTAGGATTTATGGCCCTCCGATCGTTACCATGTCCTTTAACGTTGTGCAGAAATTTCTGACCTACTCGCACTTAGACCGTCGCCACGGTCAAACCAAGACGAGTTTGCTTCTGTAAATTTTACCACACTTAAGGGACTCATAGACGGAGCCATGACCACTGGTCTCACCTTAATTCAGTAAGGGTAGAGGCCGTGGTGACTGACCGAAGTCAGCCTTTGTTTTAAACGACTTTCATAATCGAGTCTTACTTGTTACCTTTTGTTTAGTGATGATTGATGATGAACCTTATGACCTTAATTACGTACTTGTAAACCTTTTGAGACGACTTATTGACTTAGTGCTATTTGACTTAGGTTGAGGACGTTTGGACCGTTACTTGCACACCACTTTCCGACTACTGCCTTACCGTTACTACTAATCATCGTGAGTTATAGCATTCCCTTTTTACTTTAACTTATTTTGGGAACTGAGAATGCATGCGGATTTTATGTTTTACATACTAGGCACGAGTACTTAAACTTATATATGTGTGGGTTATATAACGGCAGAAACATTCCCTTTAGCTCGGTAACGTTTAATCATTGGTTTTTGAACCGTGAACGCGAATCTTAGATATGGATCCATAGGGTTTGACATCCCCACTCGGGCTAGTAGCGCTAGCATTTAACGAGTGTTTAATACTTCGAGGTTATACGCACTTGCCAAGTGCACTTTAAGGGGGTACATTAAACGTTAAGTTAGTTACCGGGTGCCCACGGTTAAGCATATACTTTTACATACTTTTGAAACGCTCGTTGTAGCACTGAAATCTCGTGGCCTACTTACATTACTGTTATACTTAAACTATAGCTCACCAACCTTTGTGTTGACCTTTTTAAGCATGTATTTTCTCAGGTGCTTGAAGTCGCTTCCGCTATCTTACTAGTCGTGCTGTAGAACCCGCTGCCTAGAGTTGTTATCGCATGACTACTTTTGTTGCATTCAAACTTTTTACTTATGAACTTATGTTATGTAACGACCATTATGGTCACGCACACTTATTTAATGCTTCTACTTAGCGAAGCATACTTTTGATTTGTAAAACAATTGACGTATGTTATGACGTCACTTTTATTTATGAATGTAAACTCTGTTTTGAAAACGCATATAGTACTTAACCTTGTAATGATCCTGTTGATGATGGTCCGTACATGATGATTTAGTACGGGGCGTCACAAAATCTCTTTGGTTAAAGAGATGTTTCAAACTCTTATGATCCGAATAAATTGTACTCTTGACACCATACAAGTAATGGTGCCAAATTTTCAATGCAAGCACAACCGTCGCCAACTCAAGATCATGAGTTGGATATCTCGTCTCGTGTTCCTTTAATTGTCGAGAGGCGTAAGCGATGACTTTACCTCTTTGCATTAGAACACACCCGAGCCCATTTAGTGAAGCATCACAATAAACCGTCATGTCTTCCGCACCTTTCGGCAACACCAACACCGGAGCTTGACACAACTTTTCTTTTAACAATTGAAAAGCAATTTCTTGCTCGTTCTCCCAAATAAATCTCGCGTTCTTCCTCGTCAATTTCGTCAACAAAGAAGCGATCTTAGAAAAGTCTTGGATAAACCGGCGATAATAACCGGCCAATCCGAGAAAACTTAGGATTTCCGTAGGCGTAGTCGGTCGTCTCCAACTCTTCACCGTCTCTATCTTCCCCGGATCTACTTGAATACCGTCTTTGTTCACAATGTGACCAAGGAATTGAACTTCCCTTAGCCAAAATTCACATTTGGAGAATTTAGCATACAACTTCTCCTTTCGCAACATCCTTAACACACTCCGCAAATGATGTTCATGTTCCTTCATACTCTTCGAATAGAAAAGTATGTCGTCAATGAACACAATTACCGACTTGTCCAACATAGGTTGGCACACCCGGTTCATAAGGTCCATGAATGCTGCCGGTGCATTCGTAAGACCAAAAGGCATAACTACAAACTCAAAATGCCCATAACGAGTTCGAAAAGCCGTTTTCTCGATGTCTTCCTCACGGATCCGCATTTGGTGATAGCCGGACCGTAGGTCGATTTTAGAGAAATACGTTGCACCTTGGAGTTGGTCAAACAAATCGACAATCCGTGGCAATGGATAGCGATTCTTGATCGTTACTTTATTTAACTCCCGATAGTCGATGCACATTCGCATGCTACCATCTATCTTCTTTACGAATAAAACCGGAGCACCCCACGGTGAAGCACTCGGTCGAATGAAACCCTTCTCAAGTAACTCTTGGGTTTGATTTAACAACTCTTGCATTTCCGTCGGCGCTAAACGATAAGGAGTTTTAGCAATGGGGGTAGCCCCCGGTACCAACTCAATGCGAAATTCAACTTGTCTTTCCGCCGGAACACCCGGTAACTCGTCCGGAAAAACGTCTTCGAATTCACTAACCATCAGAATTTCACGAATGGGTGGTGGCTCATCACGAGTATCAACAACATGGGCAAGAAAAGTCATGCCACCATTAACAAGGAAATGACGTGCCCGTGCAAAAGTGCATATCGGCAGAAGTCTTCTACGCTTATCACCGTGAATAATTAACTCTCCCCCACTTGGGGACTTCACACGAATAAATTTTTTATGGCATGCAATATCGGCTCTATGATGATCAAGCCAATCCATACCAACAACGATATTGAAATCACCCAAAGTCATCGGGATAAGATCAATCTTAAAGTTTTTGGCACCAAAAACGACATCACAATTTTTACACACATCAACCACTAGCACCGTCTTGCTGTCCGATATTTCGACATCTATCGGACGACTTAACTTAGCTAACGGTCTATTAAGTCTAGGCGCAAATTTTGGAGACACAAACGACAAATTTGCACCGCTATCAAATAGAATCCTTGCCGGATTTGAGTTAACCATAAAAGTACCTGAGACAACTTCGTTGGATTGCTTGGACTCATCATTGGTCATCAAGTAATTGCGACCCCTAGCCGTACCCGCCGCTCTCTCCAACTTCTTCACATGATCATTATTCAAATCGGGACATTCCGGCCTCTTGTGCCCCTTTTTACCACAATTATAACAAGTAAGCTTGGTCGACGCCTTGGTACAATCACAGGCTATGTGCCCTCTTTGATTACAATTATAACATGTAGGTCCGAAATCCCCGGAAGCACCCTTCTTCACACTATTAACGCTTTCGGAGCCTTTCTTGTTCTTTTTATTTGAAAAGTTCGAATAACTCGAACCTTCAAACTTTCTCTTTGATAAAGTGAAATCGCTTTTTCTTGGAACCTCCGGCTCAAAACCCCTCGCCAATTCGTATAAATCTTCAAAAGACTTAGCCATTCCCCGGCTAATCTTACCCTTCAACTCATCACTTAAAGTACGGTAGAAATCTAGCATCAACTTGTGATCATCACCAACATACTCCGGACAAAAACGAGTCTTTGCCAAGAAGGTAGACTTGAGAGTAACCAAGTCCATTGAACCTTGTCGCAAGTTGTGCAACTCGTCCCGGATTTTATCAAGATCGGAGGAAGTTCGGTATTCTTGGAAAAATTCCTTCTTAACTCCTCCCATGTCAAGCTCATGCATTGCTCTTCACCATATAATTTGATTTTATCGTCCCACCACAACTTGCCCTCTTCGCGCAACATGCTAGACCCATACCTCGTCTTCTTCTCGGGAGGACACTCCGCGGTACGGAACGCCCCCTCGATATCGGAAATCCAACAAGTGCTTTTTAATTGATCCCTCACCCCATTAAACATCGGAGGTTGAGTATCCTTGAAATTTTTGTAGTGGAAGTCCCGCCTTCCACCCCCACCATTACCTTCACCCCCTTCGCCTCGAGGATAAATGTTTCTAGCTTCTAAAGACTCCTCTATTGTAGCTTTCATTCGTTCATTGATCATTTCGGTCACTTGTCCATCAACCAACTCTTGGAAGACCTTTCGAACATCATCAAGAAAATCCTTCTTAGCCTTTTAAAGATGGCCTCAAACTTGGCGTGAGTTCAACGTCCTCACTCGTACTTCTGTCATTGGTGTCGTGTCCATTTCTCATCTTCATTCTATAAAACGAAGTAAATTAAGCAACGAAACGAAAGGACTTAACACATATGTATATACATATACACCACACTACCCCATCCTGCTCAACAATCGTCGTACATTACTTGTTTGACACAATTTGAACCCGTAACAATGGTAGCTAATTATTGTTACGCGAGCACATCACATTAACTTGCTAATACAATGCCTATCTCGCTTGATGATTGCTAAAACAACACATAACAATTAGTGCAAGATTAATTCACATAAACCTATTCACTAATCAACCCTCGATCCGACCCGTCTCCTACAAGTCCCGCATTAAAAATGCATACACAAATAATTCTAAGTCTAGGCACCTATCTCAAGTCACCTAAATCCCTTAGACCATGCTCTGATACCACTTGTAACAACCCGACTTCGTTAATCCAAAAACACGCCCCAAAAAAAAGAAAATCTGGACCTGCCTATCTGGACGGCGTCCAGATTTTTGGACGGCGTCCATCACTTAAGACCGGGACGGCATCCAGCCTATCTGGACGGCGTCCAGATTGCCTGGCAGCTGCTGTCCCCGGGTCCAACTCACGTGAGCGGAAAACCCACTTCCCGACACTTTTGAACGAAAACCTTTTTACAACATATCACAATATAATAAAATAAGAGGTTTCCATCATTAAAACAAGTTTTACAACATCGGGCCCACATTGACCCGTCTTACGCATTTCGATCAAAAATACAAGTTTCGACCAATACAATTTTAATTTCTAAACGACACTAGAGCATGGTGTTTGGGGTTAAACTACCCAAATCTTGGCCGAACTTCCAAAAGCTAAACCCCCAAAAGCATCCCCTATCAATACAAGCGGGAGACCACTAATCCAACTGAATACCTTTGCCTTTGTCCACGCCGGAGCCTAAAAAGGTAAACAACGAGAGGGTAAGCTAATGCTTAGTGAATGCAATAATTATACATATACATATACAACCTATCTACTTGCAATCGCATCCACCAAATACCTCATACGAACTTGTAACTCCAAAAGCATGTCATCAAACCCATAATACTAACAAGTCGTACATTATCACAAAACCGCATTAGCATACACTCAACTCAATATATATAATATGCTAAACAATCAACAATCTCAATATGGTTAACCATAAACGCTATGGTGCTACCGGCTCATGGTTCACACCATACGCAATTGAGTCATACTCTTTTATAGTGCTACCGGCTCGTGGTTCACACTTTGTTTTATAGTGCTACCGACTCGTGGTTCACACTCGATGCTACCAGCTCGTGGTTCACATCTTAGTTTATAGTGCTACCGGCTCGTGGTTCATACTCGATGCTACCGGCTCGTGGTTCACATCTTATCACACACATGTTATGGCACTACCGGCTCGATGGTTCATGCCATAACACCCACAAATAAACACGCCATATACACGTACGTATAATTACTCCACTCACCTTAAAGTCTTCGTGAGAGTTAACCGAGCTTGCAACCTTCAATGTAATGTACCTATTACATTAGGCACATAATCAATCACACAATCGAATTGGGTCAACTAACTCACTCAACATTCCAGCGTCATTTTGACCCTTGGTGCAAATTCGACCCATTTACACCTTCAACCCTAAGGTTAGGTCAACTTCGCCAAAACCCTAACGCTAGCCAATTATGATCTTAACCCTTTAATACTCACAAGTTTAGTGTGTTTTCATACACATTTAACAACCTAGGTCGGCCAAGACTCATTTGACCCATTTCGAGGTCAACACGCCCATTTGGGTCACCCACAACCCAAATGACACCCACTAACATTAACTACCAATGTGCTAGTGATTTACTAAGCCTTTAAGACCCATTTACACACTTTAACTTTTCAAAACCCTAGGTTAGTCATCTTTTGGGTCTTCATGACCAAAACTTACCCAAAACCCCCAAATCACTAACAAATGGGTTTTAAGTGCAACACTAACCCAAACCCTAACCCTTAAACTAATTAAAGTAAAGAAATCAAGGTTAAGACTTACCAACACAATCAAAACATAGCTAGTGAGGAGATGAACAGCTTTAGAACTAGCACCAAGACCCGATTCGACCTTCTTCTCCCTTGATTTGAGCTCTCTTACTCTAGAATCCTACTCACTCTCTAGAATTTAATGGAAGGAGATAAGGTAGTTGAAAGTGGAGTGAATGAGGCTCCACCAACTGATCTTGGGCCTTTAAGTCGTTCCCCAAGTGAAATTACCAAAATACCCCCTTTAAAATATCTAAAAACACAAGGCTGGCTGATCAGGTCATCTGGACGGCGTCCAGCCCTTCAAAACAGGACGTCGTCCAGCCCTGTTGGACTGCGTCTAACATAACTGAAAGGACCCGTTCATATACATTATAAACAATTCACAATAGTTGATTACATCGCGAGGTATTTGACCTCTATATGATACATTTTACAAACATTGCATTCGTTTTTAAAAGACAAACTTTCTTTACAACGAAAGTTGACGGCATGCACACCATTTCATAATACATCCAACTATAATTGGCTTAATAATAATCTTGATGAACTCAATGACTCGAATGCAACGTCTTTCAAAATATGCCATGAATGACTCCAAGTAATATCCTTAAAATGAGCTAATGCACAGCGGAAGATTTCTTTAATACCTGAGAATAAACATGCTTTAAAGTGTCAACCAAAAGGTTGGTGAGTTCATTAGTTTATCATAATCCATCATTTCCGTAATAGTAATAGACCATAAGATTTCAGTTTCTATAAATATCCGTACACTCGCAAGTGTATAAAAGTATTCTATAAGTTGTAGGCACCCGGTAACAAGCTTTAACGTTCATGTTTAACCCTCTGAAGTACACCAGATCAGGTGTGTTTAAAATAACCTCGAAGTACTAAAGCATCCCATAGTCAGGATGGGGTTTGTCAGACCCAATAGATCTATCTTTAGGATTCGCGCCTACCGTACATAGACAAGTAGTTTAATGTTACCAAGCTAAGGGTATATTTCTGGTTTAAACCCACATAGAATTAGTTTTAGTACTTGTGTCTATTTCGTAAAACATTTATAAATCAGCGCATGTATTCTCAGCCCAAAAATATATATAAAAAGGGAGCAAATGAAACTCACAATACTGTATTTTGTAGCAATTATGTATATGACGGCACTGAACAAGTGCAGGGTTTGTCTCGGATTCACGAACCTATATTAAGTATATATATTTATATGTTGGTCAATATCTGTCTAACAATTTAGGTCAAGTCGTAGTGTATCACAATCCTAATGCTCGAGACCGACATGCAAAAGTCAACAAAAGTCAACTTGACCCAAAATGACTTTCAAAATCTATACATGTTTAGTATATAACTTATATATAGTAGTTTTATATATTTAAATATATTTATCAGATCTTATTATACTAAATAATACAAGTCATTTATTAATAAATAAAAATTTATATTAAAATTCATATATGATAAAAATATACTTTTATATATCTCAAGTAATAAAATTTATAAAATTCACTTAATATCATAAAAATATAGTGGTATGTATTATTAATGTAATTACATTACGTGTGGTAAAAATATCTTTGTACGCATATTTATTTGATAAAAATATATTGATAATAATAATAATGATAAAAATAATAAAATGATAGTTTCAATAAAAATATTAATTTTTAGTAATAAAGATAATTTTAGTAATAACATCAACTGATAACAGTTATAATAATCGTTTTAATAATAATATTAAAATTAATGATAATTCAGTTGACCATATCTTTTAATCCGTTCATCGAAACCACACGATTTCTAAATGAAAAGTTATTAATTTTTTTTCTTCAGCTTTTCAACGACATGCATATCATATAACTTATCTCAGTAGCATATGTATCAAATTCGTGATTTATCATAAACTATTTAACGACGAAACTAAGCATACAAACATGCATAATCATATATACTCGAGCACTAGTCAGGGATACACTATTAATATATAAAAGATAAGATATGAATGCTCACGTATCAATATTGTGATTCAATATTGCAGGAAAGTACGTAGACGCAACGAAAATGATAAACGTTAGGTTGACCTCACGAGCAATACCCTCGATCAATACCCATAACCTTCATAGCTATAATCCATAATTTCCTTAGCTATATCCCATTTGAAAACTTATTTTGAAATCGTCTGAATATAACTTCGTCGTAGTATTTTATGTATACTAATAATATCTTGAAATAGTACTAAGTAAATATATATATATGTAATTCGATTGAGAGATTTAGAGAAATATATTTTCAAGTTTCTATGAAATAATGAAACCTATTGAATTCTATTTATAATAGATTTTTGAATTATTAAAGTGAATTATTAAAGTATGAATTATTAAAGTGAATTATTAAAGTATGAATTATTAAAGTGAATTATTAAAGTATGAATTATTAAAGTATGAATTATTAAAGTGAATTATTAAAGTATGAATTATTAAAGTGAATTATTAAAGTATGAATTATTAAAGTTAAAGTAAAGTAAAAGTAAAGTAAAGGTAAAGTTAAAGTATAGTAAAAGTATAAAACTATGTACGTATAATATGCGTATAAAAATATATAATATTAATTTAAATCGTTATATATATTTAATAAAATAAAATATAAATATCGTTATCTTTATCATACTGGTTAAGTAATGAGTTGTCAAAAAGAATAGATTTCTTAAATCACAGTGGACCTCATAACATAGGCTCGTAATCATATCATAATGTATCTGATAATTCAATCATTTGATATTATCTCTTAATTCTGTCGATAAATATATCGAAACAAATATGTTCATGTAAAGTATCATATATCTAATACTTTGTTAATGTTTTCAGTTAATATTATATATTATATATACATATCTATATACACATAATTGTTCGTGAATCGTCAAACACGGTCAAAGGGTAATTGATTACATGAATGTAGTTCCAAACTTTTTAAGATTCAACATTACAAATTCTGCTTATCGTGTCGGAAACATATAAAGGTTAAGTTTAAATTTGGTCGGAAATTTCCGGGTCGTTACAGTACCTACCCGTTAAAGAAATTTCATCCCGAAATTTGATCGAGGTCGTCATGGCTAACTATAAAAATGTTTTCATGATGAATATGAGTTGATAAATAGAGTTTTATCATCATTGAGTAATATAGATAAAATAATTTGATTACGCGAAGAGTATAAGCGAAGCTATCGCAAGAGAGTGAAATGAGTAAACGTATATTCGTTTTAACCGATGACGTAGTTATGATTGATTTTCGGAATTCATGGGATTTAAAGAAAATCTTTGCAATAAGATTTGGTTCTTCGGCGATTAAGGAAATCAGGATCTTCTTTGATTAAATGCGATAATCTGTCTCGATTTCTCTGTCTGATATTTTACTATAATTCCACCCCCTTCGTTTCTTTATTTCCACATCTCACACCTTCTAGTCTTTCTCCCCAATTCATACTTTAAAGCATTCGTTAATATGCTTCATCCAGTATTGATTCTTGATATACTCTTAACTTTCATATATGTCATTCTTCTTTTTCATCTACCACCGGAGGAAGTTATTTTCTTCTACCATTACCTTGGGGTTATTGTGTTTTTCATTCTCCCGTGTCTTTATATTGCTATACGCATTGATATACAAGGTTTGTAATTTCGGGGTTGTTATCGGGCTTTATATTCTCCATTATATTTCGGAGCTTCATGCTTTCGTTTTCTCTTTCTGACCTTAAGTCAAGCGGATAATGGTCCAGAATTCGTAGATATGAATTTTTGGATGAACATAGTTAATATTCCAAGAAGAAAATCGTAATGGCACGATCTTGATTTGGCAAATTACCAGAATATCCGAAAATATAGAGCTATCAAGATGATATGTTCTTAATATGTTTGGAAATTGGGTAGAATGTAAGAGTCGTGTAAACAGTACATGATGACAGTATGTTCTGTGAATCATCACGTTCCATTAGAAACTCAGCATGACTTACTGTAATATAATCACGTTGATCAAGTGTCATTATATTATACTAATTCATGCTTCAGTTCCCAACACTACTTCAAAAACATTTCTATTTTAAATTCAAAATTTTTTTTTTTTAGAATTTAGAAACAAACACAGTTTCTTTTTATGTTGTAACGCAGATATTGCGAAGAGATAAAAGATTTCAGATAAGAATAGTTGTGAAAATATCTTCAGGAATATCGAAGATATTATAATAAAAGATACGATAATATGGATGATGAAGAAGATTTGTCTGTGAAGGTTTAGAATAAGAAGTAAGTTGTTTGCTAACGATTTCAGTAGACACTGAATCATTTGGATCCTTTAAAGGCAGGTTTAGTCTTTGTGATTTGTCCACAGCCTCCTTCATGGTATGCTCAATCCGTTTTCCAGTTTCAAACCTTCTCTTTTTCTCAACTTTACCACCATACTATTCTTTATCATCAAACTTTTGACGGTTAAAGTCGTTTACAGTTTTTGCTGCTTCATCAGCATTTTTCCAATTTCGGAGAACTAGTTCATGGTTTGGGATGTTTTTCAGAAAATTCACATTCGAAGTATGTAAGTCTAGGAGATAGACGTTATATGTATAACTTTTGACGTAAAATTGTCGCGAAATTCAAAATACTGATTGCTAATTCCCAGTAGTTGGTGTGACAATTATTGTTACAGGATGTAGGTGAGTACATGATGGGGTTTTAATGAATAAATATAGTGGCTTTTCGGAGAGGCTTAAGTCGAAGGTTAATGAAGTTGTTGATAAGTTTACTGCTAATGTGGAGAGATATGAAAGGTTCTCCGGTAACAATGATGAAGGGGTAATTGTTATAATAAGGTTTATTCGTATAAACAAATGAAGGTGATTTGCTGGAGCTGTGACAAAACTGTCTATTTTGGAAAGAGATTGAAAAATTATATTTGGTAATAAATATCAAAGGATCAGACATGGATACGTGTTAAACTATAACTTTGGTTTCGAGAGCTTTTCAGATGCATGACAGTGGGTAATATGTGGTTGGATCATCATCTCGCATGTCTTTAGGAATTTCGAAGTGTTTGAACACATATTGTAATTGTTAATATACATATGATGTTCTAAGATTTTGAATGATATAAATATTTTTGTGAGTTCCATGAATAGAAATGAGGTTCTAGGACAGTTTTGAAGTCAAAGTATAGTTTTAAAAGATGTAGGAATCTAAGAGTGACGATTTCGGTTATATCTTGAATCGAATTATGAGATTTCAAAATCATAATATGTAATTAGATTTTGAATGAGTATGGTTGTTTTGATTTTTATAAAAGAATGTATATTGTTGTGAAAGTAGGGAGTATAATGGATGATTTGCTGAATCAGATTCGAAGAATGTAACATAATAATTGTGAATTTATATATCTCTCGGGTATTACCTACCCGTTAAAAAAAATTCACAATTAATATTTTGTACAAAAGAATTTTATTACAGTCTTTATGGAAATATATATGTGTATATTTCTTCAGATGTAATATTGATTTAATGAGTTAATATTAAATTAAACTCATTTGATTTATGGTTAAGGCGAGGATAGATAATGTCTAAACTTTAGAAATTACATAATCGCCGTAGAATGTTTCCCCAATGAAGTTATGAATCAATACTTCATCGTTGTGGTATTCCTTGGTATCTACATGGCGTATGATGTCGATGCTCGTGGGACAGATTGTGAAGTTGAGGTTTGCGATGCGGTTGTTATTGGTGGTGGTAATGGTACTGTTGATGGCGGTACTGGTTATGCTGTTGGTGCTGCTGCTGGTGTTTGTAATCTTTGCACCATATTCTCCAAAGCCACTACCCGAGCGCGAAGCTCGTTGACTTCTTCTATTACACCGGGGTAATTGTCGGTTCGGGCGAGCGGATAAATAAGATCTAGAATTTGGTGTAGTATACAATCATGACGAGATACTCTGGAAATGAGAGAGAAAATGGTGTTTCGGACAGGTTTGCCGGTAAGTGCTTCAGGTTCATTGCCAAGAGGGCAATGTGGTGGATGAAAGGGATCGCCTTCTTCTTGTCTCCAATGGTTAAGTAGATTACGAACCCATCCCCAATTCATCCAGAATAGATGATGGCTAATTGGTTGATTCATTCCGGTCACGCTGCTTTCGGAGCTCATGTGGAAATCCATATCGGCATAGCTGTCGGAATCCGAGGAACTCGAACTGGTTGAGGGATCCATCTTGTATGGTCAGGGAAAGAATTTTTTTGGTATGAAATAGATTGTAGAATTTAGATTTGGTATTCTTCAATACATAATTTACATATGTATATATAATACCAAAATCCCATAAATTACGGAGGAATCTTTGAAAGATGTCAGTCAAAGTTCACAGTAACAGATATGCTAAGATAAGAATTCGTCTATACACTATTATGAAATAAATGTAGGAAAGCGCGTCTAGACTTAAGAATGATAAGCAGGTAATTTCCTAAGGATGGTAAGTAGATGATTTCCGACTAAAAATGATAAGCAAAAATTTTGACGTGCAAACACGGTCGAAGTCCAGACTCACTAATGCATCTTAACAACTATCAGTTAGACACACTAATGCAAGACCTGGTTCGCTAAGACCACCGCTCTGATACCAACTGAAAGGACCCGTTCATATACATTATAAACGATTCACAATAGTTGATTACATCGCGAGGTATTTGACCTCTATATGATACATTTTACAAACATTGCATTCGTTTTTAAAAGACAAACTTTCTTTACAACGAAAGTTGACGGCATGCACACCATTTCATAATACATCCAACTATAATTGGCTTAATAATAATCTTGATGAACTCAATGACTCGAATGCAACGTCTTTCAAAATATGCCATGAATGACTCCAAGTAATATCCTTAAAATGAGCTAATGCACAGCGGAAGATTTCTTTAATACCTGAGAATAAACATGCTTTAAAGTGTCAACCAAAAGGTTGGTGAGTTCATTAGTTTATCATAATCCATCATTTCCGTAATAGTAATAGACCATAAGATTTCAGTTTCTATAAATATCCGTACACTCGCAAGTGTATAAAAGTATTCTATAAGTTGTAGGCACCCGGTAACAAGCTTTAACGTTCATGTTTAACCCTCTGAAGTACACCAGATCAGGTGTGTTTAAAATAACCTCGAAGTACTAAAGCATCCCATAGTCAGGATGGGGTTTGTCAGACCCAATAGATCTATCTTTAGGATTCGCGCCTACCGTACATAGACAAGTAGTTTAATGTTACCAAGCTAAGGGTATATTTCTGGTTTAAACCCACATAGAATTAGTTTTAGTACTTGTGTCTATTTCGTAAAACATTTATAAATCAGCGCATGTATTCTCAGCCCAAAAATATATATAAAAAGGGAGCAAATGAAACTCACAATACTGTATTTTGTAGCAATTATGTATATGACGGCACTGAACAAGTGCAGGGTTTGTCTCGGATTCACGAACCTATATTAAGTATATATATTTATATGTTGGTCAATATCTGTCTAACAATTTAGGTCAAGTCGTAGTGTATCACAATCCTAATGCTCGAGACCGACATGCAAAAGTCAACAAAAGTCAACTTGACCCAAAATGACTTTCAAAATCTATACATGTTTAGTATATAACTTATATATAGTAGTTTTATATATTTAAATATATTTATCAGATCTTATTATACTAAATAATACAAGTCATTTATTAATAAATAAAAATTTATATTAAAATTCATATATGATAAAAATATACTTTTATATATCTCAAGTAATAAAATTTATAAAATTCACTTAATATCATAAAAATATAGTGGTATGTATTATTAATGTAATTACATTACGTGTGGTAAAAATATCTTTGTACGCATATTTATTTGATAAAATAATATTGATAATAATAATAATGATAAAAATAATAAAATGATAGTTTCAATAAAAATATTAATTTTTAGTAATAAAGATAATTTTAGTAATAACATCAACTGATAACAGTTATAATAATCGTTTTAATAATAATATTAAAATTAATGATAATTCAGTTGACCATATCTTTTAATCCGTTCATCGAAACCACACGATTTCTAAATAAAAAGTTATTAATTTTTTTTCTTCAGCTTTTCAACGACATGCATATCATATAACTTATCTCAGTAGCATATGTATCAAATTCGTGATTTATCATAAACTATTTAACGACGAAACTAAGCATACAAACATGCATAATCATATATACTCGAGCACTAGTCAGGGATACACTATTAATATATAAAAGATAAGATATGAATGCTCACGTATCAATATTGTGATTCAATATTGCAGGAAAGTACGTAGACGCAACGAAAATGATAAACGTTAGGTTGACCTCACGAGCAATACCCTCGATCAATACCCATAACCTTCATAGCTATAATCCATGATTTCCTTAGCTATATCCCATTTGAAAACTTATTTTGAAATCGTCTGAATATAACTCCGTCGTAGTATTTTATGTATACTAATAATATCTTGAAATAGTACTAAGTAAATATATATATATATATGTAATTCGATTGAGAGAGTTTAGAGAAATATATTTTCAAGTTTCTATGAAATAATGAAACCTATTGAATTCTATTTATAATAGATTTTTGAATTATTAAAGTGAATTATTAAAGTATGAATTATTAAAGTGAATTATTAAAGTATGAATTATTAAAGTGAATTATTAAAGTATGAATTATTAAAGTATGAATTATTAAAGTGAATTATTAAAGTATGAATTATTAAAGTGAATTATTAAAGTATGAATTATTAAAGTTAAAGTAAAGTAAAAGTAAAGTAAAGGTAAAGTTAAAGTATAGTAAAAGTATAAAACTATGTACGTATAATATGCGTATAAAAATATATAATATTAATTTAAATCGTTATATATATTTAATAAAATAAAATATAAATATCGTTATCTTTATCATACTGGTTAAGTAATGAGTTGTCAAAAAGAATAGATTTCTTAAATCACAGTGGACCTCATAACATAGGCCCGTAATCATATCATAATGTATCTGATAATTCAATCATTTGATATTATCTCTTAATTCTGTCGATAAATATATCGAAACAAATATGTTCATGTAAAGTATCATATATCTAATACTTTGTTAATATTTTCAGTTAATATTATATATTATATATACATATCTATATACACATAATTGTTCGTGAATCGTCAAACACGGTCAAAGGGTAATTGATTACATGAATGTAGTTCCAAACTTTTTAAGATTCAACATTACAAATTCTGCTTATCGTGTCGGAAACATATAAAGGTTAAGTTTAAATTTGGTCGGAAATTTCCGGGTCGTTACAATAACAGGGAAAAACTGGATCTTACAAGTAGCGCATGTATTCTCAGTCCCAAAAATATATATTGCAAAAGCATTTAAAAAGGGAGTAATGAAACTCACGATACTGTATCTTGTAGTAAAAATACATATGACGACATTGAACAATGCAGGGTTGGCCTTGGATTCACGAACCTATATCATGTATATATATTAACACATTATAAATCAACTAAGTTTATATATATTCTGTTATGTATTACGATTAATATTCTTATATATAATTTTATTAATACTTATAATACTTAATGATAATAATAATAATAATAATAATAATAATGATATTAATAATAATAATAATAATAATAATAATAATAATAATAATGATGATGATAATAACAATAATAATAATAATCATAATAATGATAATAACAATAATAATAATAATCATAATAATAACAATAATAATAATAATAATAATAATAATAATAATAATAATAATAATAATAATAATAATAATAATAATAATAATAGAAATAAAAGTAAAAATGTATACCCTTTAAAAGCTTTTTCTTAAAAAAAAATGCCCGAGCCAAGGCTCGAACTTGAGACCTTTCGCTTAACGACAACACCCCTAATCCATCTGTTCTGTCTAGGCTTTTCTATTTAAATTCGACCCTTAATTAATTTAACCGATCATTTACGGTCATCATCAATCATCACTTCCATTTCATCTGCTATGTTTATTAAGTTATCATCTCTTGAAGAATTGTGGTACATCAAGAAAAATATCTCGAAATTTGAATATGGATCGTGTCTATTTGCAGTCTACTTTCCCATATGTTTTAGTTATTTGCATATTCTTTAATGAATTAATATTTCTCATGTAATCCACTAATGAATATAATAGTAACTGGGGTATTGCTTGTTTAAAGATGTTGGCCAACAAAAATATATAATAGCAATTGATTTAAAGAAAACACAAGTGGCTCTAATTGTTATACAAATATGAAACCATAGTTTTGAGTGGTTGTTTAAATGGTATTCGGATAAAATAGAAACTACAGCAGTACAGTAAAAATAAATAAATAAATAGTATTGTGTATCAACCTTAAGTTCGGTGATGGTTGAAACGGCAACTAGGAACAACATCAAAAGCTGCTGTTCGGACAGCTAGTACAGCGACAGCAGTGACAGGAGGTTGTGCTTGGTGATTTAATGGTGATAATTGGTGGTTCCAAAGGTGGTGAATGGTTAATGATTTATGGTGTTCATTCAAGAACCGAATGCTAAATAGAAATGATAGTATTGTTGTTGCCATCGATAGTGCAACAGAAGGCATGTTTGTACAATAATAATAATCATAATAATGATAATAATGATAATAACAATAATAATAATACTCATAATAATAATAATAATAATAATAATAATAATAATAATAATAATAATAATAATAATAATAATAATAATAATAATAATAATAGAAATAAAAGAAAAAATGTATACCCTTTAAAAGCTTTTTCTTAAAAAAAAATGCCCGAGCCAAGGCTCGAACTTGAGACCTTTCGCTTAACGACAACACCCCTAATCCATCTATTCTGTCTAGGCTTTTCTATTTAAATTTGACCCTTAATTAATTTAACCCATCGTTTACGGTCATCATCAATCATCACTTCCATTTCATCCGCTATCTTTATTAAGTTATCATCTCTTGAAGAATTGTGGTACATCAAGAAAAATATTTAGAAATTTGAATATGGATCGTGTCTATTTGCAGTCTACTTTCCCATATGTTTTAGTTATTTGCATATTCTTTAATGAATTAATATTTCTCATGTAATCCACTAATGAATATAATAGTAACTAGGGTATTGCTTGTTTAAAGATGTTGGCCAACAAAAATATATAATAGCAATTGATTTAAAGAAAACACAAGTGGCTCTAATTGTTATACAAATATGAAACCATAGTTTTGAGTGGTTGTTTAAATGGTATTCGGATAAAATAGAAACTACAGCAGTGCAGTAAAAATAAATAAATAAATAGTATTGTGTATCAACCTTAAGTTCAGTGATGGTTGAAACGGCAACTAGGAACAACATCAAAAGCTGCTGTTCGGATATCAACCTTAAGTTCGGTGATGGTTGAAACGGCAACTAGGAACAACATCAAAAGCTGCTGTTCGGACAGCTAGTACAGCGACAACAGTGACAGGAGGTTGTGCTTGGTGATTTAATGGTGATAATTGGTGGTTCCAAAGGTGGTGAGTGGTTAATGATTTATGGTGTTCATTCAAGAACCGAATGCTAAATAGAAATGATAGTATTGTTGTTGCCATCGATAGTGCAACAGAAGGCATGTTTGTACAGTCATGGGTTGATGGTGTCGATGGTGGTAATTAAAAGGTGGTGATGATTTAATGGTGGTGGTGGTTTTTGGTTATGGTGATAAAATGTGATGGTGGTCTCGGTCACCAAGAAGAAGAAGAAGGGTGGTGGTAACTCTAGGTGATATGAGGATTGAAGGTGTTGAGTGGCAGTCACGATGGAGTGATGGAAGTTTAAATGGATTTGGGTTTTGAGGTGTTTGATCAAAGCAGAAAGACATGATATCTCTTAGGTGGTCGTGGTTGTTATGAACCGAAGAAGTAAGGTTCACCACACTGTGGTGGTTGTTCAAGGTGATCATGCTATGTTCGAGAAGGAAGAAAAAAAATATATACAATGAAGTAGAAAAAGAAAAGAAACGAAGTGGGTTTCTCGAAAATAGAGAACAAGAAGGAGAAAGTAGTAGTGGGTTTCTTTGGAACCGTATAGTTAGAAGAACAAGATGGTGGTTACCTATAATTCTATCCAAGTGTATGCATATATAATAATATGTATGAATTATTTTGTGGAAAGAAACAAATGATAAACACACTACATAATGATTTTTATAATTATTCTCTAATTAAATGTGTGAATATACTAATTAACTCTATCGACAGTTTAATAGGGCTAGTATTTCGTACTCCGTTGCTAATTAGTGGCGGATAAAAGTTATTCAGAAAAATTCCATATTTTTAAATTAACTATATTTATTTATTTTGGTCATTATGGTATAAAATTCGATCATTAACTATTACATAAAAATTTCATTAATTATTCACTCCCAACCCCAAGTAAAATATAAAAAGTTTTAAAATTCAACAACTAGTTCCTAAATACATTTTTAAGAAGCCTAAAATATATATTACTCATTTTCGGATCACCGTTTATTTTAAAACCACCTAATTTTAAACTTAACTTATTTAAATAACCATCGAATGATAAACGAGTGCTTCTATCGTTTACTAAATAAATTCGGAACTATATTTATATTTTCAATATACCTTATTTATATATATAGATATGTTTTAAATAATAATTATTATATATTGTTTTATTTTACATAGTTAATTATAATATATTTCAAATTATTATTTACATATATTTAAATATATACGTATCTATTTACAAGTAGTTGTTCGTGAATCGTCGAGAATGGTCGAAGGTCAAATGATTTCATAAAATAGTTCAAAAATTTTGAAATTCAATTTAATAGACTTTGCTTATGATGTCGAAACCATATAAAGATTAAGTTTAAATTTAGTCGAAAATTTCCGGGTCGTCACAAATTCCTAACCCATGATAGCACTCAATTGATAAGGAATTAATGGAGGAAGGCATAACCCACGACACATTCCACCAACTTAAAAGAACGGACCACACCTTACTCGACCATGAGCAATGAAACAAAAGATGTTCAACCGAAACCAAACACCTTGCACATTTATCATCAACCCCATCTCGAAGACAATGTCTAAACCTCATAAACTCTTTAACCGGCACGCCTCCTTGAATAGCTAGCCAATGAAAATGGCTATCTTTGAAGGTATGTGCTTGTTCCACACAACTTTGACCCAATCAAATTCTACATCTAAGTTGTAACCCAACATGATTCGGACACCTTTCGCAACCGTATACAAATTATCAACTGAGTGCACCCATAAAATAGAGTCTTCGTTCTCAAGCACAAAAACCATGTTTCTTAAAAGATGCTTAACAGTAAGAATTTGGTTAGTCTCATACTCATCCGTTAAATTACAAAAAACAAAATCCCACTCCATTTCCCCATGGTGATTAAAATGACCCATTTCCGCTATACAACCATCTTTTTTAGAGGTTTTAAGAAAAAGGGCCGGGAATTGATCCTTCAATTTGGATACCCCTACCCAAATATCATTCCAAAAAGAGATACGTGTACCTTTTCCGATCTTCCATTTCCAACTTTGCGGGCTTAAGATATCAAATAATTTGTCCGTGCCTTGTAGTTTTAAAATATCACGCCATACTCCTGATAATAAGTTGTATTTGATGTTCAAAATATCCGAGAACTTATTACCAAGTGGACAATTATCGAAATACCTCATTACACAAGGTTTCCAAATATCTACCTGAGGCGAATTGATTCTAAACCACCATTTGGCCAAAAGAGCTAAATTTTTCAACCTTAACGGGATTACACCAAGACCTCCAAGTTCTTTCGGGAGACAAACTTTAGACCACCGAATCAACGCTAATTTTTTGACGTCCACATCCCCATTCCATAAAAAATTTCGCCTTAACCTTTCTAATTTATTGACAACACCATTAGGAATTTTGAATAAAGACATATAATGAGTAGGTAAGCTTGACAAAACCGAATTAGTTAAAATGAGTCTACCTCCTGTTGAAAGGCAACGTCCTTTTCACCCCGATAACTTTTTCTCGAACTTTTTTTTATCGGCTTCCATGTAATTTCTTTCCTTAGATTCGCCCCAACCGGCACCCCGAGATAATCAAACGGGAATGAGCCAACATTACAGTCAAACACTTTCGCAAACTTCACTAAATCCCCATTACAAACGTTAACACCATACAATACCGTTTTTGAAGAATTCATTTTGAGCCCCGACACTTCGAAGAAATGATCAAGAATTTTACGAATACAAACCATTTCATCCATAGACGGATGACCAAAGATAATAGTATCATCCGCGTATTGTGAATGATTAACACTATTATTTTCGTCAATGTAAACGTCTTTTAAACTTCCACATGACATTGCATTTGACAACAACTTGCTCAATACTTCAGTAACTAAAATAAAAAGAAAAGGTGAAAGCGGATCACCTTGTCTTAGGCCCCGTTCCATGACACCTTCCTTTGTGGGCGACCCATTAAGTAAAACCGAGAACTTAACTTTAGAAATACATGCTTTTATCCATTTGATAAATCTCCTCCCAAACCCCATTTGATGCATAACTTCCAACAAGAACGGATGTGATACACTATCGTATGCTTTTGCAAAACCAATCTTCAAAAAAATGACTCCTTTCTTTTTCTTTTTAGCTAAATGCCATACTTCGTTAACTAACATCACGCCATCAATCAAAAGCCGGTTAGGAACAAAACCATTTTGATTTATACTCACTACCTTGGAAACCACTAACCGTAATCTATTAGCAATAGACTTTGAAATGATTTTGTAGGGAGCATTAATGAGGCTAATAGGCCGCATATGTTCAATCACCTTTGGACAATTGGATTTTGGGATTAGAACAATAAAAGAAAAGTTAAAGCCGCAGGGGAACCTTGCATTCGAATGGAATTGAGACATAATAGAAACAATATCATCTTTAAGAAACCTCCATCCCTTTTTAAAAAACTTAAGAGAAAAACCATTCGGACCGGGTGTTTTATCACCATCAAAGTCACGAATCACTCTTTTAATATTGGATTCCACGAATTCAACTTCTAATTGATCAGCAGCCAGCTCATCTAGCTTCTGTAAATCCACAGCATCCCAATCTAAAGGATCTGAGCATGAATGATGGGCTGAAAACAACCTGCAGAACAGGCCTAACATGAAATCTTTAATAACAATTGGATCTTCAACCTAAACACCTTCAATTTGTAAACCCGCACGTACCGAAGCATTGTTTCTAATTCTAGCCATCTTGTGAAATAATTTTGAGTTCTTATCACCAAAACGCAACCAATTACATCGACTTTGAAACATTTTTTTCCTAGCTTCTTATCTTAAGAGTACCTTTCTCTTCACTTTAAGCTCGACCAACTTCCCTAATTTGAAAGGAGCCAAATCTCTTAACTCTTGCGTTTTCTTAAAATCATAAATGTGAGACGTTAAAGAGGCGAGTTCACGTTTATTTTTAACAACATTCTCATCATTCCACACCTTTAAATCTTTTTTTAAAAATTTGCACTTCGAAAAGACCACGTGAGCCGAAAACCCGTGGACATCGTAAGATTCCCAAAGTTCCTTGCACATGTCTATGAACATAGGGAACTCAAACCATCCATTAAAGAATCAGAATGGTTTTGGACCCCAAAATAACTATTTCTTTCCCTAAATCAACGGGTTGTGATCCGAAGAATTTTTATCACCCGCAATGACAACCGCCCCTGGCCAAAGAGAAACCCATTCATCATTAACCAAAATTCTATCAATTCTTGACATTTTGCCTTCCGGACCTTCCCAAGTAAACATTTCATTTTGGATATTTTGATCAATAAGACTAGCTTTCAAAAGAAAGTTATTGAAGTTTGTCATGTTATTGACATCCAATTCTTCTCTAAGCCTTTCATTAGGAAATCTTGTTGAATTAAAATCTCCCAACACACAAGTAGGCCCATTCCACTTTGTGATTGTAACAACCCTGCTTTTTTCGTCACTTCCGTTAACCTTCTGTTAATTTATTTAACGGCGATTACTTGACTTTTGTGTATTTATGTGTAGTAAATACGTACTTGATCCTTGGAGGGTTACGATAATTAATATGGGTTAATATTAATTCGAATGAATATTTCGGATAATGAAATACGATAAAAATGATACGGTTTTGATAACTGCTTTTCGAGCAACGAAACGCTCGGGTTTATTTTAATAATTATTTTAATAATTATTAAATTTTAAAAAATATTTAATTTATTGGGTTTATAATAAATTAAACGTTTGGTTGCGTTTTAACGATCGGTTTAGCGTTCCGGGCCTTCTGTACGTCTAAACGGCACTTGAAACGAGTCACGATTGCACGCTTTTGAAAAATGAGAGCCCGGGGACTCACCACAAGGGCCATTCGGCCGTGACCCTTCCCCCTCCCTTTAAATGAACAAAGTTGGTTGATTTAAGTATAAATTGTGATTACTTGTCCCCTAAGTTGATTATATATATATATATATATATATATATATATATATGACATTCTTGATTCCCTCTTCCTCTCCTGCTGACATCGCCCATAGCACACACACACACACACACACACACTCAAACTTCAATTTTTGATAAAACCTTGAACATCAAAGTTGCAATTCGTGTCATCCTCTACGCGTGTGTATTGTTCTTTTCACGATCAAATGTATAAATAGCTAACCCTAATTCTTAAAATCAGATTTTTATTAAGGTTTCATGATTTAGGTTATTTGTTGCTCAAGTCTTGATGTTTGATGATTGTTAGATGCGATAAATTGTCCGTTTTGATCGTTATATATGAAAACCGAATTTGTTTGTGGTGTGTACAGTAATTTTAATTTTTCAATTGCATGATATTATGTGATATTTGGATTCCTCATGAAAAACTATTGATTTTAGGCTTTGGATTCGCTTAATTTCGTTTCCGGATGAACAAGTTATCTCCATTTGAAATTAACGTTGTGTTTTTGTTGTTTGATCAGAATTCTGGGTTTGATAGACAACGAAATGGGTTGTAATTTTATTAACATTGGATATATAATTCAAAAACACTCATGTTAGACTAGGATATCTTGTGATTTGAATTTATAATGCTCACGTTATGCTTGTTTGATCGTATGCGAAAAACTAATTTGCTTGGTATGATGAAACTGAATTTTTAATTGGTTTGAAGTGTGATATTTTTTGAAGTCTTTGCATATCTGAAAAGTTCATAATTTTTAGTTAAAGTTTCATCTAGGCCTTGCATCATTCGGGTTTGTGAAGCTTGTGTTATGTGCGTGTCGAAATGGTAACCTGTATGCTGATCAAATCTGTAACTTATGCACCTTTTGCTATATAAGATCACCTGGGCATGTTTTGAGACCTTGTACTTCTGGAATATGAATCTTTATATGTTATGTGGTATATTCTCAGTTTATTGCAACCTCCAAAACTTTATGCATTGGGCACACTAGTGCCATAGTTTGTGTAACCTCTGAATTGAGCTGAAAATTGAACATCTAACTTGCATGTATAAACTGTACAAATTGGCTATACAAAAATTACTCATCTTTTGATATGTGTTAGTTTGACTTGTCCTTGAACCATGTCCACTGACCTAGCTTGATTTTCATGTCCCTAGCTCCGGTTATAGCCAAAATGAAATCAGTGCGCGGTCAGAAACTGACTTGGCAAACCATAAATGTACCCCATCTGATTCCTGATTTTTAGACATCGTATGAGACCCTGGCCGGACTTTTTGGAATCAATTTTGAGTATACTTATGATCTGGAGTTTTTCATGTTTGCATGAATTTTGTACTATGAGATAATATGCTAAGTTTGCTACATGTACATGAACTTTGTGCACAACGATAAACTGTGATTGTGAAATTGACCATTTATGATCCAAAACGTGTTGTTTAACTTAGGTTTGACATATTGACCAACATTTGAAATGAACCTACTGATGTTCACCTTAGTTGACTACTTTGACCAAGTTTGACTTTTGGTTTGACTTTGGTTGACTTTGGTTGACTTTGTTTAACTTGCATTAACTAGTTGACTGTACGTTGACTTTTACTTTGAAATGCGTCGAGTCGAGCAATAGGACAACTTATGCTATGAAAACAAATTTGTTTAGGACATATTTATTGACCAACCTAAATACGTATACTTAGGTTGCATTACTCGTCACTAAACCGTACAAGTTATTTGTCCACTTTCTAATCCGAGCTTTATTCAAAGGTGAGTCTACAGTCCCGCTTTTTACATATTTTCAGGGATGAGAATACACACCGTTGTACTTACATTTTCAAATGCTTTTTATATTGACACGGGTACTATATATACATATTGAGTTTGTTCACAAAGCCTCTAGCTTGAATACTTTTAATACCATCGGGTAAGCATAATTTAGATGGACGGATCTGTTAGGTTGACAACCTCACCCAACATTATTAACTGTGGTTCATTTACTTTGAACATTAGATACACTCGAACAAGTGTATAACATTTTATGAGGTAAGGATAGTGTAGTAGTTTCTATACTCTGGTCATTGCTAGTATTCAGGTGCTCATAGATTATGTAAACGTTTCGCAACTTGGAGTTGTACTTGAAAAATCTCATGGTCAATGAAACTTGAACTATTTTTCTGATAACTGTTTTTTAGATACTGTTACATTATTTTAAACCTGTAGATTCACCAACATTATTTGTTGACCCGTTTTGCGTGTTTTATTCTCAGGTCCTTAAGAGGTAGACTTCTGCTGTGTTTGCTGCATGGTCTGGCCGTGGAGTCAGCATACTATTTAAAGACATTGATTACTTTCGCATTTAAAACTTTTATAAATGTTTAAATACTGTTGGCTTGTGGTTACGATCACAACAGTGTTTCTATTTTAGGATTTATTGACTTATGTTTTTGAATGTCAACTTTTAATAAAATTAAATGCGATTGCTTTAAATGTCTCATATAGAGGGCGTAATTGTTAACTGTGGGACCTTGATTAACACGCTGTCAGATGGAAATTTGGAGGGGTATTATAGATGGTATCAGAGCCAGGTTTAATGAGAAACTAGGACTTGCATTAGTGTGTCTGATTTGGTGATTAGGACACTTTAATGAGTCTAGACTACGACCAGGACTTAGTCATTACATGAATACTTTATGACTGACGTTATGTGTTTGACTAATCTGCTTTCTATGTGTTCTTGTATTGTGGGTCAGATGTCGCAGAATTCCGAAAACAGCAGCAACTCAAGTGTGGCTGATGCAAATGCACCTGCTCATGCTCTAGCACCTGCTCATGCCCCTCATCAGATACCTAACTATCCCGTTAACCTTTATGAGTTGGACCTGATTCACACTAATTGAAACAAGAATGTAGTTGATCATGTTAATGCTTTGAGTGATGTTGCGAGGACATACCTGCACCCCGATGATCATGATAGGTTGGACTCGAGGGTTACGTCCATAAACACTTATACGTATGAGGCCGAAGCGAGGTTCTTTGATATGAAGAGGTTGATAGCAGCCTTGACTGCCAGGGTTGCTGCATTGGAGGCAGAACGTGATAGGCCGAGGAATGATGGACCTGCCTCTCATACCAGACAGAAGAGGAAGTGAAGGGTCATTCGACCTTAAGCTTTCTTTTCTTTTTCATCCACCATCCTTTCTTTATTTGATTATATAAGACTTACCGGGTATTTTAAACCGGGCTACTAGTACATGATGATTATTGTTTGTTTTTTTACTTTTGGGATTTGGTTTATTACCTTTTGGATTTTAATGTTAATAATGGTGGATTATGCTATGAATAATTATTACCTTTTATTGCATGCGGTACTATTCTGTATTTAGTAACATTGTATGATTATAATACTTGTGCTATGTGATACTACTATGATTACCATTAATGTCACTACTTAGTGCTATTAACACTACTATCACTACTGTCACTACTTATCACTACTAATCCTACTTACACTACTTCTCACTACTTACGAATCTTTCCGTACTATTATTATTTACTAGTCTTCAACACTTTTGCTAGTATATTTTTTATATATAGCGTTAATTTGACACTGACCTAGTGTGTTTTTCTGTGTTGAAGATGCCTCCGAAGGAATCCACTGCTTCCCAGATCAGAAGACTTGTAGCTGAAGGCATTGCAGCCGAGAGAGCCGAGTTATTAAGAGAATTCAACAACACCCGCAACAGCAATGATCGTGGTGGTTCGAGCAACTCCAATGGGAATGGCACTCAAGGCCGTAATGGATGTCCTTACAAGACATTCACTAGTTGCAACCCTCATCCTTTTAATGGAACTGAGGGACTTGTTGGTCTCACTCGTTGGTTTGAGAAGCTAGAGTATGTTTTCCGCATCAGCGGGTGTAATGATAATGATCGGGTGGGTTTTGCTACGGGCATACTGTCTGTGATGACCCGTCCAAATCCATTTGGACGAATACATCATTCATCGATTTCACAGTGAGGTACTGACCTCTACATGATACGTTTTGTAAACATTGCATTCTTTTGAAAGGCACACCATAATTGAATATCAAATTCCAAAGTTTTTGAAGTTTGATGATTTCTACATATAGACAATCACCGTAAATAATAGTTTACAATACTACATCCGTTGACAATGCAGTCAAAATAAGATACATGGTGATGATTTTGTGAATGCAATGTTTTCTCGAATAAATCATGTATGACTCCATTCACATAGCTTGTATCACATATAAGCAAACATCAGAAGACTTCTAGGAACCTGATAATAAACATGCTTAAAAGTGTCAACACAAAGGTTGGTGAGTTCATAGTTTTAATGTTGCGCATAATCTGTATATAAAGGTGGATCACAAGATTTCAGTTGTTTCATCCAGAAACGTTTATCAAAAATATTCTACAAGATTGAGCACCCTGGTAACTAAGCTTTAACGTTATAATAAGTACCCCTATTTTAACATACATGCAACCAACATGTACAATACACGCAATCCAACGTGTACTAAACTCAAATAGCATACGTCTATTTTATAGTTCAGGCTAGGGTTTCTATACCTGGAACAGACGGGGATGTCAAGCCCTATGGATCCATATACAACTATTCGCGCCCACCAGTTCTTATAACTGGCAGTTACTAGTTACCAAAGCTAAGGGATTTTTGGTTCAAACTCGGTGTAGAATTTAGTATGTACTTGTATCCATTGCGTTTAAAATAAAGTGCATGTATTCTCAACCCAAAAATATATATTGCAAAAGCAATTAAAAAGTGAGCAAATGAAACTCAACTTAGCAGCACATAAGGTCATTCACCGAAATGTGACCGAAACTCGGAATGCAAAATAACCGTAGATCTCAACCTAGAGAACATATGTTGGTCAATACATGTCTAACAAGCTAGGTCAGGTCATAGTGTATCACAATCCTAATGCTCGAGACCGACATGCAAAAGTTAATAAAAGTCATCTCAAAAGTCAACCTGACCCAATATGATCTTTAAAGCTATACATGTTTATTATATTAACATAGTATAATTCTTGATAATTTATCGAATTTATAGTTTATCAAACTTAAAATATTATTTATTTCAGGAGCTATATTATATTTGAATTATCATGGCAATCGAAAATATTTTATGATTTCAATTAGTTTTCCAATACTTGTAAAATCAGATTATAGTGTTTATAAAGCTTTAAAACATGATAAGACAGTCAACTTTGACAATTGTTCAATAAAACGAGACGTGCCTTATATAGAAATTCATTTACTCGATTAGTAATATCTAAAAATCCAATTTATCAATCTCATAGACAAGTTGTTTAAATATTAATTTACAGTTTCAAACACAATTTCAATTAACGTCAAACATAATTCAGTTGACCATATCTTTTAATCCGTTCATCGAAATCACGCGATTTCTAAATGAAAAGTTATTAATTTTTCGATAGTTTTCCAACGACATGCATATCATATACTTTATATCAGTAACATATATATCAAATTCGTGATTCATCATAAATCATCTAACGACAAAATTAAAGCATATATACTCGAGCACTAGACATGGATACACTATTAATATATAAAAGATAAGATATGAATGCTCATATATCAATATTGTGATTCAATATTGCAGGAAAGTACGTAGACGCAACATAGATGATAAACACTAGATTGACCTCACGAGCAATACCCCCGAATAATACCCATCACCTCCTTAGCTATAACTCGTAATTTCCTTAGCTCTTTCCCGCTCGAAAAATCATTTTGAAATCATTTGGACATAACCTCGTCGTAATATTTTATGTATAATAATACTTAATGCTAATACTACTAATAATGATAAGATTAATAATAATAATAATAATAATAATAATAATAATAATAATAATAATAATAATATAAATAATAATAATAATAATAATAATAATAATAATAATAATAATAATAATAATAATAATATTAATATGAGAGAATAGAGAGAATGAGATAGATTAATGAATGAACTCGGCGAAAACTGATCGAGCTTTATAGACCTTTTCCACCAGCCCACCCCATGCGATCGTATAGGTTTCATGGGCAATGGCCATGCGATCGTATGGCCTGTATTTACAGCTCACATGTTTTTGTTTCTTTGTTTGTCGACATATATATATATATATATATATATATATATATATATATATATATATATATATATATATATATATATAAAATTTATAATAATTATATATATATATATATTATATTATATTCATGTGCATAGTTGACTTGTAATTTTAGGTCCGATAACTTGCACGTTGACGCTCGACTTATGTCCCGGTTCTGGTTTTACGAACGTCCTTTCGTACGCTAAGAAAACTTGTACTTTACGTCTCGCTACGTGTATCTTTACAAATAATTAGACTTAAATCATCAATACACTATATCACTCGAAGTATAACTTGAACGTTCGAGTGTTTTGGTTATTTGCTTCTTTAATTCATTGTCTCGTTATTTATTAAAATATATTTAATAATATATTAAGTTTTTATAAAAAATCATTTTAAATCTAAGTTTATATTATAAAATATATATATTAACATTCATGAATGTATAATTGGTACGTTTGAAAATAGATCAATCGAATATTATGAATTTCAGTTTCCCACTAACTTTTGTCCAATTTTCGTTATTTGTCACTTTGTTCTACTTGTAGAGCACTTTACTATTTATTCCGAATATTGTTTAAAGAAATGATTTCTCAAATCAGCGTGGACCTCACAACAGAGACCTATAACAATATCATAATGTATCTGATAATTCAATCATTTGATATTATCTTTTAATTCCTTCGATAAATATGTTAAACATAAATTGAAACAAATACGTTCATGTAAAGTATTATACATATAGTACTTTGTTAACGTTTTCAATTACTATAACCATGTATTGTATATACATATCTATATGCACATAAATGTTCGTGAATCGTCGAGCACAGTAAAAAGGGTAATTGATTACATGAATATAATTCCAAAACTTTTTGAGACTCAATATTACATACTTTGCTTATCGTGTCAGAAACATATAAAGATTAAGTTTAAATTTGGTCAGAAATTTCTGGGTCGTCACAGTACCTACCCGTTAAATAAATTTTGTCCCGAAATTTGAGTGAGGTCATCATGGCTAACAATAAAAATGTTTTTATGACGAATATGAGTGAATAAATAGATTTTTATCATTATTGACTAATATAGATAAAACGATTTGATTATGTGAAGCGTACGAGTGAAGCTGTCACAAAAGGTTGAGATAGAGATTTAACTTTGGACGTAGTTACGGTGGATTTCTGGATTTTAAGGGATTTAGAGGAAAATCTTCGTAGTAAGATTTGATTCTTCGGTAGTTAAGAAGATAGGATCTTATTTGGTTAAATGCGATAATCTGTTTTGCTTGCTCCGTCGGATATTTCACTATAAATCCACTATCTTCATTTCCTTATTTTCCACAGCTCATACCTTCTATTCTTTCTCCCTCAATTCATATTTTAAAGCATTCGTCAATATGCTCCATCCAGTTCTGCTTCTTGATATACTCCTAACTTTCATATCTGTCATTCTTCTTTTTCATCTCCCGTGGAAGAATCTATTTACTTCTACTATACTCTTGGTTTTATAGTGTTTTTAGTTCTCCCCTGTCTTTATATTGCTATATGCATCGATATATACGATTTGTAATTTCTGAGTTGTTGTTGGGTTTTATATCTTCCCTTAGTTTCTGTCTTTCTATAATCATTGATATCCACAGTTAATGCTCTCTCCTATTTGCTGCGATTCATACTCCCATTTCTATTTCGAAGTTTCATGCTTTTGTTTTCTTCTTCTTCTCGACTTCAAGTCAAGCGAATAATGGTCCAGAATTCGTAGGTATGGAGTTTCGAATGATCATAATATATAAAGCAGAAAGGAAAGGTAATACCACGATTTGATTTTTCAAATTACCAGAATATCCGGAAAAGACCAAATCATCAAGAAAAATATTTTCTTGATATGTTTAGAGGTTAAATAGAATGAAAGAGTTATGTAACATGGTTCATGATGAGGGTATGATCTGTGAACCTTTATCACGTTCCATTAGAAACTCAGCATGACTTACTGTAATATAATCACGTTGATCAGGTGTCATTATATTATACTAACTCATGCTTCAATTCCCAACACTACTTCAAAAACATTCATATTTTCAATTTCAAATTTTTTTCATAGATTTAGAAACTAAAACAGTTCCCTTTATGAAGTAACGCAGATAGCGCGAAGAGATAAATGATTTCAGATAAGAATGGTTATGAAAATATCTTTAGAAATATCTAGGATCTTTATAATGAAAGATACGATGATATCTTAGAATTTCTAATGTCGAAAGATGATAAAGAAGATTTGTCCGTAAAGATTTAGAGTCAGGAGCAATGTATTCGTTAATGACTTCAGCAGATACTGAATCATTTGGATTCTTTGAAGGCAGGTTTAGTCTTTGTGATTTGTCCACAGCCTCCTTCATGGTTTGCTCAATCCGTTTTCCAGTTCCAAACCTTCTATTTTTCTGAGCTTTGCCAACACATTATTCTTTATCATCAAACTTTTGACTGTTAAGGTCGTTTACAGTTTTTGCTGCTTCATTAGCATTTTTACAAAATTCGGAGAACTAGTTCGCAGTTTAGGGTGTTTTTCAGAAACTTCACATTCGAAGTGTGTAAGTCTAGAAGATAGATGTAATATGTACATATATAGCTGTTGGCGTAGAATTGCCGGGAAATTCGAGAATAATAATTGAAGCTTTTTGGTATGACAATTACCGTTACAAGATTGTGACGCCCCGTACAAAACCATCATGTACGATTCGTCAACAACAGGATCTTTACACGGTCAAATACTACATGCTGTTTGAAAACCAGTTTTGCATTCATAAAAAGATAGCGTTTACAAAAGATAACGTGACACAAAGGTCGTTACAAATCATTATTTGAAAATAACATAAGTTACGAATGCAAAGAAAAGTTCCATGATTGAGACATCTCTAAGTAATGCAGTGAAAATCTAACACAACAGGTCCATAACAGCAAGTCTATAACACCAAGATAGCAAGTCTAACAGCGGAAGCAACATCGTCTAAGCACCTGAGAAATACACGCTTAAAAGTCAACACGAATGTTGGTGAGCTATAGTTGTAAACAGTAAAGTAATGTAGACCACGAGTTATCGTATTCAAAACAGTATGAAAAGTATATGCTTATCCGTGGGCACCCGGTAACTAACTTAACGTAATAGTAATAATACTGCTTATCGAGCAACGAAACGCTCGAGTTTATATTAATAATTATTTTAATACTCCGTAATTATTAACTTTATAAAAATATTTAATTTATTCGGTTTTTAATAAATTAAACGTTTGGTTGCGTTTTAACGATCGATTTAGCGTTCCGGGCCTTCGGTACGTCTAAACGGCACTTGAAACGAGCCACGATTGCACGCTTTTGAAAAACGAGAGCCCGGGGACTCACCACAAGGGCCATTTGGCCGTGACCCTTCCCCCTCCCTTTAAATGAACAAAGTTGGTGGACTTAAGTGTAAATTGTGATTACTTGGCCCCTAAGTTGATTAATTAATAAAACCTAAGCTAAATCCTTCTCCCCATATTTTTTTTAGTCGACATTCTTGATTCCCTCCTCCTCTCCTACTGCCGTCGCCCATAGCGTACACACACACACACACACACACACACACTCAAACTTCAATTTTTGATAAAACCTTGAACATCAAAGTTGTAATTCGTGTCATCCTCTACGCGTGTGTATTGTTTTTTTCGTTATCAAAGGTATAAATAGCTAACCCTAATTCTTAAAATCAGATTTTTATTAAGGTTTCATGATTTAGGTTGTCTATTGCTCAAGTCTTGATGTTTGATGATTGTTAGATGAGATAAATTGTCTGTTTTGATCGTTATATATGAAAACCGAATTTGTTTGTGGTGTGTACAGTAATTTCAATTTTTCAATTGCATGATATTATGTGATATTTAGATTCCTCATGAAAACTATTGCTTTTAGGCTTTGGATTCGCTTGATTTCTTTTCCGGATGATCAAGTTATATCCATTTGAAATTAACGTTGTGTTTTTGTTGTTTGATCAGAATTCTGGGTTTTATAGACCACGAATTGGGTTGTAATTTTATTACCATTGGATAGATAATTCAAAAACACTCATGTTAGACTAGGATATCATGCGATTTGAATTTATAATGCTCACGTTATGCTTGTTTGATCGTATGCAAAAACTGATTTGCTCGGTATGATGAAACTGACTTTTTAATTGGTTTGAAGTGTGATATTGTTTGAAGTCTTTGCATATCTGAAAATTTCATAAATTTTAGTTAACTTTTCATCTAGGCCTTGCATCATTCGGGTTTGTGAAGCTTGTGTTATGTGCGTGTCGAAATGGTAACCTGAATGCTGATCAAATCTGTAACGTATGCACCTTTTGCTATATAAGATGACTTGTACATGTTTTGAGACCTTGGACTTCTGGAATATGAATATTTATATGTTATGTGGTATATTCTCAGTTTATTGCAACCTTCAAAACTTTATGCATTGGGCACACTAGTGCCATAGTTTGTGTAACCTCTGAATTGAGCTGAAAACTGAATATCTAACTTGCATGAATAAACTGTACAAATTGGATCAACAAAAATTGCTCATATTTTGATATGTGTTATTTTGACTTGTCCTTGAACCATGGCCACTGACCTAGCTTGATTTTCATGTCCCTAGCTCCGGTTATAGCCAAAACGAAATCAGTGCGCGGTAAGAAACTGACTTGGCAAACCATAAATGTACCCCATCTGATTCCTGACATTTAGACATCGTATGAGACCCTGGCCAGACTTTTTGGAATTGATTTTGAGTATACTTATGATCTGGAGTTTGCCATGTTTGCATGAATTTTGTACTATGAGATAATATGCTAAGTTTGCTACATGTACATGAACTTTGTGCACAACGATAAACTGTGATTGTGAAATTGACCATTTATGATCCAAAACGTGTTGTTTGACTTAGGTTTGACATATTGACCAACATTTGACATGAACCTACTGATGTTGACCTTAGTTGACTACTTTGACCAAGTTTGACTTTTGGTTTGACTTTGGTTGACTTTGTTTGACTTGCATGAACTAGTTGACTGTACATTGACTTTTACTTTGAAACATGTCGAGTCGAGCAATAGGACAACCTATGCTATGAAACCACATTTGTTTAGGACATATTTATTGACCAACCTAAATACGTATACTTAGGTTGCATTACTCGGCACTAAACCGTACAAGTTATTTGTCCAGTTTCCAATCCGAGCTTTATTCAAAGGTGAGTCTACAGTCCCGATTTTTACATGTTTTCAGGGATGAGAATACACACCTTTGTACTTACATTTTCAAATGCTTTTTATATTGACGCGAGTACTATATATACATATTGAGTTTGTTCACAAAGCCTCTAGCATGAATACTTTTAATACCATCGGGTAAGCACAATTTAGATGGACGGATCCGTTAGGTTGACAACCTCACCCTACATTATTAACTGTGGTGCATTTACTTTGAACATTAGATACACTCGAACAAGTGTATAACATTTTATGAGGTAAGGAGAGTGTAGTGGTTTCTATACTCCGGTCATTGCTAGTATTCAGGTGCTCAATGATTATGTAAACATTTCGTAACTTGGAGTTGTACTTGAAAAATCTCATGGTCAATGAAACTTGAACTATTTTTCTGATAACTGTTTTTCAGATACTGTTACATTATTTTAAACCCGTAGATTCACCAACATTATTTGTTGACCCGTTTTGCATGTTTTATTCTCAGGTCCTTAAGAGGTAGACTTTCACTGTGTTTGCTGCATGGTCTGGCCGTGGAGTCAGCATACTATTTAAAGACATTGATTACTTTCGTATTTAAAACTTTTATAACTGTTTGAATACTGTTGACTTGTGGTTACGATCACAACAGTGTTTCTATTTTGAGATTTATTGACTTATATATTTTTGAAAGTCAACTTTTAATAAAATTAAATGCGATTGCTTTAAACGTCTCATATAGAGGGCGTAACTGTTAACTGTGGGACCTTGATTAAAATGCCATCAGATGGAAATTTGGCGGGGGTGTTATAGTGATCATCTTGGTTAATTGTTTCCATATGATTTTCTTTTCATTTTCATTATGTGGGGCATAAACATTAATAATAAGAACATCAATATTGTTGGGAAGATAATTCAATAAAGTTGCTAACCAATATTGACATTGAAAGTAGTTGATAATACTAAAAACGAACATATATTTCATAGCATTATCCCTCAAGAAAGACAAGCTTATAGTTGCAATTGTTCTATTTACAAGTGATATTCGTTTAAATAATAAAAGGTGAAGACAAAAGACAGATTCGACGAATTGAAGACGCAAACGACCAAAAAGCTCACAAGTACAAAGTACAATCCAAGAGGTTCAATTTATTGATGAGAAACGTCTCAAAATTACAAGAGTACAAGACGCGAAACGCAAAGTACCAGATATTAAATTGTACGCAAGGACGTTCGAAAATCTGGAACCGGGACATGAACCAACTATCAACGCGCGACGCAACGGAGCTAAAATTACAAGTCAACTGAGTACAAGAATATAATATAATATATAATTAATTATATAAAATTATATATATTATATTATATATATATTAAAATTTGAGCAGCCCACGTTTAAAATGAATTGTGACCAGTATTTGACGGCCATGCGATCGCATGGCCAGCATGAAGAAAACTCATGCGATCGCATGAGCCCAGGAGCTTGGCCACATCTATAAATTCAGCAGTTTTTTCGGACGAAAATATCACAGATAATTCAATCTCTCTTACTCTCAAATATATATATATATATATATATATATATATATATATATATATATATATATATATATATATATATATATATATATATATATATATATATATATATAATTTTAATTTTAATTTAAGATTAATAATAATAAGGTTATGTTAGTGAATGACGTAAGTGTGTAAGTCGAAATTCTGTCCGTGTAACGCTACACTATTATTAATCATTGTAAGTTATGTTCAACCTTTTTAAATTAATGTCTCGTAGCTAAGTTATTATTATGCTTATTTAAATTGAAGTAATCATGATGTTGGGCTAAATATTAAAGATGGGTTATTGGGCTTTGGACCATAATTGGGGTTTGGACAAAAGACCGACACTTGCGAATATTGGACTATGGACTATTAATGGCCTTTATATTTGTTAACTGAATGATAGTTCGTTAATTTAATATAGAGATTTACAATTTGACGTATCTATAAATAACCACATACATTCGATCGGACACGATGGGCGGGATATAATAATCGTTCATTTGACCGGACACGGGAATGGATTAATAGTCAATGGACTCATTAAAACAGGGGTGGATTACATGCAAGGACACTTGGTGTAATTGATAATAAAGTATTAAAAGCTTATTACAGTTTAAGTCCCCAATTAGTTGGAATATTTGACTTCGGGTATAATGATAATTTAACGAGGACACTCGCACTTTATATTTATGACTGATGGACTGTTATGGACAAAAACCAGATGGACATATCGAATAATCCAGGACAAAGGACAATTAACCCATGGTAATAAATTAAAATCAACACGTCAAACATCATGATTACAGAAGTTTAAACAAGCATAATTTCTTTATTTTATATCTCATCGCACTTTTATTTACCATCATTTTATTTATCGCACTTTAATTTATCGCACTTTAATTTATCGCACTTTAATTATTGTCATTTAATTTACGCTTTAAATTAAGTTATATTTATTTTTAATATTTTACATTAGGTTTTAACTGCGACTTAAGACATAAAATCGACAAACCGGTCAATAAACGGTAAAAACCCCCTTTTATAATAATACTACTTATATATATATATATATATATATATATATATATATATATATATATATATATATATATATATATATATATATATATATATATATATATATACAAATATATTTTAAAAAAAATATAGCGTTAAACTTGGCTAGCTCCCTGTGGAACGAACCGGACTTACTAAAAACTACACTACTGTACGATTAGGTACACTGCCTATAAGTGTTGTAGCAAGGTTTAGGTATATCCACTCTATAAATAAATAAATAACTTGTGTAAAATTGTATCGTATTTAATAGTATTTCGCAATAAAAATATAACTATTTCGTATACATCTTTGCACACATCAAGTATTTTTGGCGCCGCTGCCGGGGAACGCCGAAGCGAAACGCTATAAAAAAAAGATTTTTATTAAGCTTTAATTCATTTTTTATAAAAATACGTTTTATATAATACAATCAAAAATATAAAAGAAAAAGAAAAATATATATCTATATTTTTAAGTTTAGTTAAATTTAAAAATTTTATATTTCTAATTATTGTGAAAAGTTATAAAAAACTAATAAGTAAATTTTTCTTATTTATAAGTTTTATATAAATATTTTACAAAAATATAAAACAGAAAAAAATAATAAATAAGTAAAAAAGAATCGGGCCTGGTACTGTAGCAGCCCAATTTGTGATCCGAAATTCAGGCCCATGCGATCGCATGAACTGGAAGCTTCAAATCCATGCGACCGCATGGCTCTGTCTGACACGCCTGAAACCTTGCTGGTACGGATTAGGGTTAGTATAATTTAATTATTATTATTATTAAACCCTAATTAGGGTTAATTATTATATTAATTAGTTTTAGTTTTATTTATTTTTTATTTTTAAGTTATAATTAGTTTTATTAATATAATAAATTAATACTTTTATAAAATAATAATATAAAAATAATATTTTTATAAAAATTGTATTTTTATAACTTTAAGTTTTATATTTATATTTTATATCTTTTTATTTGTAATATTTATATTTTTATCGTTCGTAACTAGTTTTAAGATATAGTTTTTGCCGTAGTTATTTTTTTTATTTCTAAATTTTTAGGCTTTGCCGTAAAATCCTTTAAGTGCTTTTTCTTTAGATTAAGACTTAGGCGCTTTAGAATTTTACGACGTCGCTCATCGCCTTAATATTTTATAGATTTTAGTGACTTTTAAGTTATTCCCGTTTTAGATATAGAATTCCTTTTAAGCTTTAATACCTTTATACGCAACTTTTAATTCTTAGTTTTTAGACTTTTAAGTTTCAACGCCTTACGTTCTTTTTATTATTTTTCGACCTTTTATTTTTCGACGTTTTTCGACGCACTCTTTTTCTTTCTTATTTCTCGACGCTCTAGTTTTTAGGACATAGAATTTTCTATTTCTTCTCTAAAATTTCAAAACGAAAATTTATTTTAAGCGGTTAAATTGATAGACATCCAAAATTTTCTGGTTCGTAGTAATAGTTGGATTTGTTAGTGGCGAGTTGTGGGCTTCCGATTTAAAGGGTCCTGGCTACCCGCTGCATCTATTGACTATTCGAAACGTGGGCAAAATCAGAAAAGTCTATTAATTTGATAACTTATATAATTTTTATCTTTTATAACTAATAGGATATTCAGTGAATGCACTGAGCAAAACGTTCACCACCTTTCATACATTCACCACCTGTAACCCGATCAAGACATCTAGCCAATATAATCGCCGTCGATTTTTCTTTAGAATCATCATCTAGTCGACCAAGTACTCCAATTCAAATTTCCGATAATCCATTTTTTGAACCCGACCTCACAATTGAGAATCCAGAGGATATTCAGGGACAATTCAGAGATCCTGAACCACTAATCATTCCTCCTGAACCACAAATCACTCATCCAAAAATTTTCGAGGAAGAAACCATTAAGTCAGAATCCTCTTGTGATTCAGATTCAACAAACTCAATCATGGAAAATCTGGAACCTCTAAGTATGGTAGACCGAATGAGAGCTAAACGCACTGGCCAAGTGAAATGTCCCGTTCTTATTGATTAAAAACGTTCCATATTAATTGATTTCGTTGCGAGGTTTTGACCTCTATATGAGACGTTTTTCAAAGACTGCATTCATTTTAAAACAAACCATAACCTTTATTTCATCAATAAAGGTTTAAAAAGCTTTACGTAGATTATCAAATAATGATAATCTAAAATATCCTGTTTACACACGACCATTACATAATGGTTTACAATACAAATATGTTACAACAAAATAAGTTTCTTGAATGCAGTTTTTACACAATATCATACAAGCATGGACTCCAAATCTCGTCCTTATTTAAGTTTGCGACAGCGGAAGCTCTTAATAATCACCTGAGAATAAACATGCTTAAAACGTCAACAAAAATGTTGGTGAGTTATAGGTTTAACCTATATATATCAAATCGTAACAATAGACCACAAGATTTCATATTTCAATACACATCCCATACATAGAGATAAAAATCATTCATATGGTGAACACCTGGTAACCGACATTAACAAGATGCATATATAAGAATATCCCCATCATTCCGGGACACCCTTCGGATATGATATAAATTTCGAAGTACTAAAGCATCTGGTACTTTGGATGGGGTTTGTTAGGCCCAATAGATCTATCTTTAGGATTCGCGTCAATTAGGGTGTCTGTTCCCTAATTCTTAGATTACCAGACTTAATAAAAAGGGGCATATTCAATTTCGATAATTCAAGCATAGAATGTAATTTCACGTACTTGTGTCTATTTTATAAATCATTTATAAAACCTGCATGTATTCTCATCCCAAAAATATTAGATTTTAAAAGTGGGACTATAACTCACTTTCACAGATTTTTACTTCGTCGGGAAGTAAGACTTGGCCACTGGTTGATTCACGAACCTATAATAATATATACATATATATCAAAGTATGTTCAAAATATATTTACAACACTTTTAATATATTTTGATGTTTTAAGTTTATTAAGTCAGCTGTCCTCGTTAGTAACCTACAACTAGTTGTCCACAGTTAGATATACAGAAATAAATCGATAAATATTATCTTGAATCAATCCACGACCCAGTGTATACGTATCTCAGTATTGATCACAACTCAAACTATATATATTTTGGAATCAACCTCAACCCTGTATAGCTAACTCCAACATTCACATATAGAGTGTCTATGGTTGTTCCGAAATATATATAGATGTGTCGACATGATAGGTCGAAACATTGTATACGTGTCTATGGTATCTCAAGATTACATAATATACAATACAAGTTGATTAAGTTATGGTTGGAATAGATTTGTTACCAATTTTCACGTAGCTAAAATGAGAAAAATTATCCAATCTTGTTTTACCAATAACTTCTTCATTTTAAATCCGTTTTGAGTGAATCAAATTGCTATGGTTTCATATTGAAATCTATTTTATGAATATAAACAGAAAAAGTATAGGTTTATAGTCGGAAAAATAAGTTACAAGTCGTTTTTATAAAGGTAGTCATTTCAGTCGAAAGAACGACGTCTAGATGACCATTTTAGAAAACATACTTTCACTTTGAGTTTAACCATAATTTTTGGATATAGTTTCATGTTCATAATAAAAATCATTTTCTCAGAATAACAACTTTTAAATCAAAGTTTATCATAGTTTTTAATTAACTAACCCAAAACAGCCCGCGGTGTTACTACGACGGCGTAAATCCGGTTTTACGGTGTTTTTCGTGTTTCCAGGTTTTAAATCATTAAGTTAGCATATCATATAGATATAGAACATGTGTTTAGTTAATTTTAAAAGTCAAGTTAGAAGGATTAACTTTTGTTTGCGAACAAGTTTAGAATTAACTAAACTATGTTCTAGTGATTACGAGTTTAAACCTTCGAATAAGATAGTTTTATATATATGAATCGAATGATGTTATGAACATCATTACTACCTCAAGTTTAGTAGGTAAACCTACTGGAAGTGACAAGAAATGATCTAGCTTCAAAGGATCTTGGATGGCTTGAAAGTTCTTGAAGTAGGATCATGACACAAAAACAAGTTCAAGTAAGATTTTTACTCGAATTAAGATAGTTTATAGTTATAGAAATTGAATCAAAGTTTGAATATGAATATTAGATTGAATAAGAAAGATAACCTACTGTATATAACAAAGGTTTCTTGATCTTAGATGATTACTTGGAATGGATTAGAAAGCTTGGAAGTAAATTAGTAAACTTGAAGGGATTTTTGAAGTGTTCTTGAAGTGTTCTTCCTATGATGATTATAGCTTGATTCTTGAAGTGATTTTTGGTGAAGATGATGATTAACTACTGGAAAAATACGTTCATAATAGTGTGTGTGTTGAGAGAGAATTAGAAAGAGAATTGGAAGTGAAATGGAGTGAATGATGAGTGGTAATTGGTGAGTGGTGAGTGGGGTTAAAAGGAGTTCTAGTTAGTTGACTAGCTCATGGTAGAAGTTAAAATTGATTAGTCATACATGACATAATCAAGAGTGGAATCCCATGCTAGTTCCTATTGGTATATACCCATAGTAAGTACGTTTTGAAGCTGTGTATAATACGGGTAAGAATACGACTAGAATTCTTGATGAAAGAAAAGAATAGGAAAGTAACTGTAACCATTTTCGTTAAGTATGAGTGTTTTGATACATGTCTTGAAGTCTTCCAAAAGTATTTTAATACATCTAAATACACTACATGTATATACATTTTAACTGAGTCGTTAAGTCATCGTTAGTCGTTACATGCAAGTGTTGTTTTGAGGCTTTCGTAGCGTACTTCACTTTGTCCTCTTCAGTACACTTACTTATGGTATTCCACCATGTTAACGCAGAACCTGTGAAGGTATGCGTAGCGTACTTCACTTTGTCCTCTTCAGTACACTTACTTATGGCAAACACCGATTCGACCTTCTCGGTCCACCGTTTAAATCCGATCGGTCCTTCGGTTCCATCAAATTCCAAAGGTTTGCAGGCAGTGAATTCTTTATAGGTGCATCCTACACGATTTCCTGTACTGCTAGATCCAAGGTTATTGTTGGTATGTAGTGCAGCCTGTACTGCGGCTATGTTTGAAGCTAGAAAAGTACGAAATTCCTCTTCATTCATATTCACGGTGTGTCGAGTAGTCGGTGCCATTTCCTTCAAAATAGTCAAATGGAACAAGTTAATCATACAGAATATTAAGAGTAGTTAATAGTATTTCGTAGCATAATATGAACTCATTTATAAAAGCTTTTTCTTCATATTAGCGTTTTATAAGTTTAAATTCTGGTAGTACCTACCCTTTAAGTTCATACTTAGTAGCTAATATACAATTCAACTACTACAATTCTATATGAAAAACTGATTATAATAATATTTCGCGTTCAAACTTTTACACAATATTTTACAAACTTACAATACCGCTTATTTTACATATAGCATGAAATATAGCACACAATAAATTTGATACAAGATGGTTGTGAAGATAATTCTAGCTAGTACACAAGTCGTTCAGCAAAGGCAATAAAGACACGTAATTCATACGTCCAAAAACAAGTCATGCATTCTGGTTTTACTAGGATTACTTCCCATCCTTAGTCTTGTGGAACATAACCGTTATGGCCGTTGATAAGACAGCGTGTTGTAACGTCGTCAAAGGGACGAGGGTTACGTAATGTCCAACAGTCCCGTAACAATCTAAAAACCTCATTTCTTACCCCAATTACCGACTCCGTCACTTGTGGGAACGTTTTGTTTAATAGTTGTAGCCCTATGTTCTTGTTCTCACTTTGGTGAGAAGCGAACATTACTAATCCGTAAGCATAACATGCTTCTTTATGTTGCATGTTAGCCACGTTTTCTAAATCACGAAGTCCAATGTTCGGATATATTGAGTCAAAATAATTTCTTAACCCATTGCGTAAAATAGCATTTGGGTTCCCCGCAATATATGCGTCAAAGTAAACACATCGTAACTTATGGATTTCCCAATGTGATATCCCCCATCTTTCGAACGAAAGCCTTTTATAAACCAAGGCATTCTTGGAACGTTCTTCGAATGTCTTACAAACTGATCTTGCCTTAAATAGTTGTGCCGAAGAATTCTAACCGACTCTAGACAAGATTTCATCAATCATGTCTCCGGGTAGGTCTCTTAAAATATTGGGTTGTCTATCCATTTTGTGTTTTTATACTGTAAAATAGACAAGAGTTAGATTCATAAAAAAAATACTTATTAATACAAGCAATTTTTACATATATCATAAAGCATAAGCACACTATATTACTTATATTACACCACACGAATACAACTATCTTATTCCGACTCGCTTGTTTCTTCTTCTTCGGTTTTGGTTCGTTTTGCCAAGTTTCTAGGGATATATGATGTTCCCTTAATACGAGCCGTCGTTATCCACATTGGTTTAGAAAAACCTGGTGGTTTAGAGGTTCCCGGGTCATTGTTACAACTTAAGGACTTCGGGGGTTGACGATACATATAAAGTTCATCGGGGTTGGAATTAGATTTCTCTATTTTTGTGCCCTTTCCCTTATTATTTTCTTTTGCCTTTTTAAATTCAGTTGGGGTAATTTCTATAACATCATCGGAATTCTCGTCGGAATCCGATTCATCGGAGAATTGGTAATCCTCCCAATATTTTGCTTCCTTGGCGGAAACACCATTGACCATAATTAACCTTGGTTGGTTGGTTGAGGATTTTCTTTTACTTAACCGTTTTATTATTTCCCCCACCGGTTCTATTTCTTCATCCGGTTCCGATTCTTCTTCCGGTTCCAATTCTTCTTCCGGTTCCGACTCTTCTTCCGGTTCCTCTTCGGGAACTTGTGAATCAGTCCACGAATCATTCCAATTTACATTTGACTCTTCATTATTATTAGGTGAGTCAATGGGACTTGTTCTAGAGGTAGACATCTATCACATAATATCAAACGCGTTAAGAGATTAATATATCACATAATATTCACATGTTAAAAATATATAGTTTCCAACAAAATTTGTTAAGCAATCATTTTTCAAGTAAACACGGTCGAAGTCCAGACTCACTAATGCATCCTAACAAACTAGATAAGACACACTAATGCAAAATTCTGGTTCTCTAAGACCAACGCTCTGATACCAACTGAAATGTCCCGTTCTTATTGATTAAAAACGTTCCATATTAATTGATTTCGTTGCGAGGTTTTGACCTCTATATGAGACGTTTTTCAAAGACTGCATTCATTTTAAAACAAACCATAACCTTTATTTCATCAATAAAGGTTTAAAAAGCTTTACGTAGATTATCAAATAATGATAATCTAAAATATCCTGTTTACACACGACCATTACATAATGGTTTACAATACAAATATGTTACAACAAAATAAGTTTCTTGAATGCAGTTTTTACACAATATCATACAAGCATGGACTCTAAATCTCGTCCTTATTTAAGTATACGACAGCGGAAGCTCTTAATAATCACCTGAGAATAAACATGCTTAAAACGTCAACAAAAATGTTGGTGAGTTATAGGTTTAACCTATATATATCAAATCGTAACAATAGACCACAAGATTTCATATTTCAATACACATCCCATACATAGAGATAAAAATCATTCATATGGTGAACACCTGGTAACCGACATTAACAAGATGCATATATAAGAATATCCCCATCATTCCGGGACACCCTTCGGATATGATATAAATTTCGAAGTACTAAAGCATCCGGTACTTTAGATGGGGTTTGTTAGGCCCAATAGATCTATCTTTAGGATTCGCGTCAATTAGGGTGTCTGTTCCCTAATTCTTAGATTACCAGACTTAATAAAAAGGGGCATATTCGATTTCGATAATTCAAGCATAGAATGTAGTTTCACGTACTTGTGTCTATTTTGTAAATCATTTATAAAACCTGCATGTATTCTCATCCCAAAAATATTAGATTTTAAAAGTGGGACTATAACTCACTTTCACAGATTTTTACTTCGTCGGGAAGTAAGACTTGGCCACTGGTTGATTCACAAACCTATAATAATATATACATATATATCAAAGTATGTTCAAAATATATTTACAACACTTTTAATATATTTTGATGTTTTAAGTTTATTAAGTCAGCTGTCCTCGTTAGTAACCTACAACTAGTTGTCCACAGTTAGATGTACAGAAATAAATCAATAAATATTATCTTGAATCAATCCACGACCCAGTGTATATGTATCTCAGTATTGATCACAACTCAAACTATATATATTTTGGAATCAACCTCAACCCTGTATAGCTAACTCCAACATTCACATATAGAGTGTCTATGGTTGTTCCGAAATATATATAGATGTGTCGACATGATAGGTCGAAACATTGTATACGTGTCTATGGTATCTCAAGATTACATAATATACAATACAAGTTGATTAAGTTATGGTTGGAATAGATTTGTTACCAATTTTCACGTAGCTAAAATGAGAAAAATTATCCAATCTTGTTTTACCAATAACTTCTTCATTTTAAATCCGTTTTGAGTGAATCAAATTGATATGGTTTCATATTGAACTCTATTTTATGAATATAAACAGAAAAAGTATAGGTTTATAGTCGGAAAAATAAGTTACAAGTCGTTTTTGTAAAGGTAGTCATTTCAGTCGAAAGAACGACGTCTAGATGACCATTTTAGAAAACATACTTCCACTTTGAGTTTAACCATAATTTTTGGATATAGTTTCATGTTCATAATAAAAATCATTTTCTAAGAATAACAACTTTTAAATCAAAGTTTATCATAGTTTTTAATTAACTAACCCAAAACAGCCAGCGGTGTTACTACGACGGCGTAAATCCGGTTTTACGGTGTTTTTCGTGTTTCCAGGTTTTAACTCATTAAGTTAGCATATCATATAGATATAGAACATGTGTTTAGTTAATTTTAAAAGTCAAGTTAGAAGGATTAACTTTTTTTTGCGAACAAGTTTAGAATTAACTAAACTATGTTCTAGTGATTACGAGTTTAAACCTTCGAATAAGATAGTTTTATATATATGAATCGAATGATGTTATGAACATCATTACTACCTCAAGTTTAGTAGGTAAACCTACTAGAAGTGACAAGAAATGATCTAGCTTCAAAGGATCTTGGATGGCTTGAAAGTTCTTGAAGTAGGATCATGACACAAAAACAAGTTCAAGTAAGATTTTACTCGAATTAAGATAGTTTATAGTTATAGAAATTGAATCAAAGTTTGAATATGAATATTACCTTGAATAAGAAAGATAACCTACTATATATAATAAAGGTTTCTTGATCTTAGATGATTACTTGGAATGGATTAGAAAGCTTGGAAGTAAATTAGTAAACTTGAAGGGATTTTTGAAGTGTTCTTGAAGTGTTCTTCCTATGATGATTATAGCTTGATTCTTGAAGTGATTTTTGGTGAAGATGATGATTAACTACTGGAAAAATACGTTCATAATAGTGTGTGTGTTGAGAGAGAATTAGAAAGAGAATTGGAAGTGAAATGGAGTGAATGATGAGTGGTAATTGGTGAGTGGTGAGTGGGGTTAAAAGGAGTTCTAGTTAGTTGACTAGCTCATGGTAGAAGTTAAAATTGGTTAGTCATACATGAGATAATCAAGAGTGGAATCCCATGCTAGTTCCTATTGGTATATACCCATAGTAAGTACGTTTTGAAGCTGTGTATAATACGGGTAAGAATACGACTAGAATTCTTGATGAAAGAAAAGAATGGGAAAGTAACTGTAACCATTTTCGTTAAGTATGAGTGTTTTGATACATGTCTTGAAGTCTTCCAAAAGTATTTTAATACATCTAAATACACAACATGTATATACATTTTAACTAAGTCGTTAAGTCATCGTTAGTCGTTACATGTAAGTGTTGTTTTGAAACCTTTAAGTTAACGATCTCAATTAATGTTGTTAACCCATTGTTTATTATATCTAATGAGATGTTAAATTATTATATTATCATGATATTATGATATATTAATATATCTTAATATGATATATATACATTTAAATGTCATTACAACGATAATCGTTACATATATGTCTCGTTTCGAAATCCTTAAGTTAGTAGTCTTGTTTATATGTATATAACTCATTGTTAATATACTTATGGAGATACTTACTTATCATAATCTCATGTTAACCATATGTATATCCATATATATATCGTCATGTCGTTTTTACAAGTTTTAACGTTCGTGAATCGCCGGTCAACTTGGGTGGTCAATTGTCTATATGAAACATATTTCAATTAATCAAGTCTTAACAAGTTTGATTGCTTAACATGTTGAAAACATTTAATCATGTAAATATCAATCTCAATTAATATATATAAACATGGAAAAGTTCGGGTCACTACACCAAGGTCGCACAATTACTCAACCAGACATTAATGCGCCAGATTATGAAATCAAAGGAAAAATCTTACACATGGTAACTAATCAATGCCAATTTAGTGGTGCGCCGAAGGAAGATCCAAACGAACATCTTCGTACCTTTAATAGGATCTGTACTCTATTTAAAATCCGATAAGTTGAGGATGAACAGATATATCTCATGTTATTTCCCTGGACTTTAAAGGGAGAAGCCAAAGATTGGTTAGAATCGTTACCTGAAGGGGCGATTGATACATGGGATGTTTTAGTTGAAAAATTTCTTAAACAATTCTTTCCGGCATCTAAAGCCGTGAGACTTCAAGGAGAAATTGTTACGTTCAATCAAAAGCCAAATGAAACTCTATATGAGGCGTGGACAAGATTTGGAAAATTGTTAAGAGGATGTTCGCAACATGGTTTAGACACTTATCAAATAGTACAAATATTCTACCAAGGATGCGACATCACTACACGAAAAGACATCGACATAGCAGCTGGTGGTTCCATTATGAAGAAAACCACAACCGAAGCTTACAAAATTATTGATAACACTGCTTCCCACTCACATGAGTGGCACCAAGAAAAAGATATCGTTAGATCATCTAAAGCGGCTAGAGCCAGTTCTAGCCATGACTTTGATTCCATTTCCGCAAAGATAGATGCTGTCGAAAGACGAATGGAAAAGATGACTAAAGATATTCACTCAATACGAATTAGTTGTGAGCAGTGTGGAGGACCACATTTGACAAAAGATTGTCTCAGTATTGAACAAACAATGGAACAAAGAGAGAATATTTCATACATGAACCAAAGGCCTGGAAATAATTATCAGAATAATTATCAACCGCCAAGATCAATCTACAATCAAAATCAGAATTATAACCGAAATGTTCCATACAACAACCAACAAGGTCCTAGCAATCAACAAGTATCTAATAATACTTACAATCAGCAAAGACCTATTTTTCAAAATAAACCACCACAAACCGATGATAAAAAGCCAAATTTAGAAGACATGATGTCGAAGCTAGTTGAATCTCAAACGCAATTTTTCACATCTCAGAAACAAACTAATGAACAAAATGCTCAAGCATTTAGAAACCAACAAGCTTCAATCCAAAATCTGGAACAAGAAGTAAGCAACCTAGCAAGGTTGATAGGTGAAAGAAAACCGGGAAGTCTACCTAGCGATACAAATGCTAACCCCCGGAATGAAACAGCTAAAGCTATTACCACAAGAAGTGGTATCACACTTAAACCACCTGAAATACCTGTAATTTCTGATGACTCTATTCCTACTCCACAAGAACAACAACCTGAGCAAGATAAGGAAAAAGAACCGGTAGTTGAAAAGGTTAATGAAGATAACACAGTTAAGGCTAAACCTTATGTTAAACCATACCAACCACCACTTCCTTACCCGAGTAAAATGAGAAAAGAAAGACTTGAAGCCGAGCAATCCAAATTCTTGGATATGTTTAAACAAATAAATGTAAATCTTCCTTTCATTGATGTGATATCAGGAATGGCTAGATATGCTAAATTCTTGAAAGATCTAATCACAAATAGAAAGAAAATGAAAGAACTTTCGGCTGTTACTATGAATGCAAATTGTTCTGCAGTGCTGTTGAATAAGATACCAGAAAAATTATCAGATCCTGGAAGTTTCACAATTCCATGTTTTCTGGGTAGTCTTAGTTCAATAGAAGCATTGGCAGACTTAGGTGCTAGTATAAATTTAATGTCGTATTCACTACACGCTAAACTAGACCTTGGAGAATTGAAACCAACACGAATAAGCATACAACTAGCAGATCGATCAGTAAAATATCCTAGAGGGATAATGGAAAATATGCTAGTTAAAGTTGGTACTTTAGTATTTCCAGTAGATTTTGTTATTCTGGACATGGAAGAAGATTCTCGAGTTCCTCTCATATTAAGAAGACCATTTTTAAACACGGCTAAAGCAATAATAGACGTGTTCGGTAAGAAACTGACCCTAAGTATAGAGGACGAGAGTGTTACCTTTTTTGTTGATAGAGCCATGCAACAACCGCAATCTACAGATGATACATGTTATTATATTCAAACTATAGATTCATATGCAGAATTATTAGAAGAATTTTCAGAATTACAAGGAACGGGAGAATGTTCTTTAGGAGAAGGAACTGAACCAATTGATGAAGCTGAAATGTTAGTCGCACTCATGGCTAATGGATACGAACCAACAACAGAAGAAATTCAAATGCTAAAAGAAGAAGACAGATATCGATACAAATCATCGATAGAAGAACCACCGACATTAGAGTTAAAGCCACTTCCAAACCATTTGGAATATGCTTATTTACATGGTGAATCTGAATTACATGTAATAATATCGTCTTCTCTTACTGAAAATGAAAAATCTCAAGTCATTTCTATGCTAAAAGCTCATAAACTAGCTATTGCGTGGAAGATTCATGATATTAAAGGAATAAGTCCTTCGTATTGCACACATAAAATCCTTATGGAAGAAGGTCATAAAACCTATGTGCAACTCCAATGAAGACTAAATCCTAATATACAAGATGTTGTTAAGAAAGAAATTATTAAATTACTTGATGCAGGTTTAATTTATCCAATCTCTGATAGTCCATGGGTAAGCCCAGTTCAATGCGTACCTAAGAAGGGTGGCATGACTGTCATCACAAATGAAAAAAATGAGATTATTCCTACTAGGACTGTAACAGGATGGCGTGTTTGTATTGATTATAGAAAATAAAATGACGCCACCAGAAAAGATCACTTTCCCTTACCTTTCATTGATCAAATATTGGAAAGATTAGCTGGGAACAGTTACTATTGTTTTCTTGACGGTTTCTCCGGATATTTTCAAATTCCAATAGCACCCGAGGACCAAGAGAAAACCACATTCACGTGCCCTTATGGTACTTTTGCTTACAAACGCATGCCATTTGGACTTTGCAACGCCCCTGCAACCTTTCAAAGGTGCATGATGGCAATTTTTCACGACATGATAGAAGAATGCATGGAAGTTTTCATGGATGACTTCTCAGTCTTTGGTGATACATTTGAATCATGTCTAGTTAATCTTGAACGAATGCTTATTAGATGCGAACAATCAAATCTAGTACTTAATTGGGAGAAATGCCATTTCATGGTTAGAGAAGGCATCGTTCTTGGACACAAAATTTCAAAAGAAGGAATTGAAGTAGATAGAGCTAAAGTAGATGTAATTGCTAAACTTCCACATCCAACCAATGTTAGAGGAGTTAGGAGTTTTCTAGGGTATGCCGGTTTTTACCGACGTTTCATAAAATATTTTTCTAAAATTGCCACTCCTATGAATAAACTCCTAGAAAAAGATGCTCCATTCATCTTTTCGGATGAATGAATCAAATCTTTTAATATTCTTAAAGAAAAACTCACTAATGCGCTGATCATGATAACTCCAAATTGGAATCTACCATTTGAACTCATGTGCGATGCAAGTGATTTTGAATGGGAGCTGTTTTAGGACAAAGGATTGAAAAATGATTTCAACCTATCTATTACACTAGTAAGACATTACAAGGAGCACAAACGAATTACACAACTACTGAAAAAGAACTCCTTGCTATTGTCTTTGCTTTTGACAAATTTTGTTCATATCTCGTTCTAGCTAAAACGGTGGTCTATACCGACCATTCTGCTCTTAGATACCTATTTTCAAAATAAGATGCCAAACCAAGATTAATCCGTTGGATCTTACTCTTACAAGAGTTTGATATTGAAATCCGAGACAAAAAGGGAGCAGAGAATCTCGCCGCTGATCATCTTTCTCGTCTTGAAAATTCCGAATTAGAAGTTCTAAATGAATCGGCCATACAAGATAACTTTCCTGATGAATATCTATTGAAGATAGATTATAATGAAATTCCATGGTTTGCAGACTATGCAAACTACTTAGTATGTGGATTCCTTGAAAAAGGGTTGTCGTACCAAAAATGAAAGAAATTCTTTAGTGATATAAAACACTATTTCTGGGAAGATCCACATTTATTTAAAAGTTGTTCCGATGGAATAATACGCCGATGTGTATTCGGGGATGAAGCTAGTCAAATCTTAAATCATTGTCACGCAGGACCAACAGGAGGGCATTATGGGCCTCAGCTTACTGCAAGAAAAGTCTACGAAGCTGGATTCTATTGGCCTACAATTTTTAAAGACGCACACCTTCTTTGTAAATCCTGTGATGCTTGTCAAAGGGCCGAAAAATAAGTCAACGTGATGAAATGCCACAAAATGTCATTCAAGTATGTGAAGTATTTGACGTTTGGGGTATTGACTTTATGGGTCCATTTCTAAAATCTCATAATAATCTCTACATTCTCGTTGCCATTGATTATGTATCTAAATGGGCGGAAGCACAAGCTCTCCCAACTAACGATGCACGAGTTGTAGTCAACTTCTTAAAACATCTTTTTGCAAGGTTCGGAACACCGAAAGCTTTAATAAGTGATCGGGGTACTCATTTTTGTAATAATTAACTTGAGAAAGTTCTCAAAAGATATGGAGTAACTCATAAAATCTCAACCGCTTATCATCCACAAACAAGGAGACAAGTTAAAAATACCAACCGAGCTTTAAAACGTATTCTAGAGAAAACCGTAGGATCAAATCCGAAGGAATGGTCCATGAAATTGGAGGATGCACTCTGGGCTTTTAGAACAGCCTACAAAACTTCAATTGGCACCACACCTTTTAGACTCGTTTACGGAAAAGCATGTCACCTTCCAGTAGAAATTGAGCACAAAGCATTTTGGGCTTTGAAGACATGTAATCTTGATTTACATGAAGCCAGACGTCTACGGTTAAGTCAACTAAATGAATTATAAGAATTGAGACATGAAGCATATGAAAATTCGTTAATCTATAAAGAAAGAACAAAGAAATGGCATGATAAAAGAATCAGAAGTTCAAAAGAATTTAAAGAAGGAGACAGAGTTCTTCTTTTCAATTCACGATTCAAGATATTTCTTGGAAAATTGAAATCAAGATGGTCTGGACCATTCATAGTCAAAAGAGTTTTCTCATACGGAATAGTAGAGTTAATAAATTCAAATGGGATTGAATTTAAGGTTAATGGTTACAGAGTTAAACATTATATAGATAATCCAATGGAAGTTGAAGATGAAGTTAATCACAATTTCGACACCACAGCTAACTAAGTGTGGGAAGATTTGAATCTTTTTAGGGTAATATGTATTTCTGTTAGAGTTAGATATTCTGTTTTCGTGTAGTTCTCAAGAATGGAATCCACATGGTCTTTCCCTAGCAGACCCTAAAGAACTAGTCTTCTCCCTCCATTCTGAATTTTTATTTCTTTTAGGTTTTACGAGATGAAGAATTCCTTTGATCTGAACCATGGTCTACTGCTACACGCTATGATTACTAAACGTAATAATAACATCTTCCCGAGTGAACTGGTATCCTTCATAAGAGGCAAAATGGACGAAGTGAGGAAAGAACTCAGGAAGAATCATTATAAAACACATTTTGGTAAAGGAAAATCAAAATCCGCAACAAAAAGAAGAGCACGACACCTTGAAAGATGTCATAAATGCAGAAAATGGTCACACGAAGGTAAATGTTCGAACAATCAAACATATTCAAATACCGAATTTGTTACTCTATGCAGAGAAGGACCGTTCATATGTTTAGAAGAAAAGTTATTGAAGAATTGAGGTTACGCTTATGTAGCTATGGAAAACCAAATCACATGACTCTCCTATGAGTCGACTAAAGCAGGTCTCTGAGAATTCTTTCTCATAGGTAAGTATGTACAGTTTTTATTTTTGTTTTTATTTATTGCTTTTAACCTTTTGATAATAAACGCTGAACGTTCGCTATAAAGTATTAAATTGGTATTCAATAAAATTAGGTATGCGAAACCGAAATTATTGATATCATACAAAAATTTATTACATCACTGCGAAATTTACCGTTTATTCTTAAGGTATAAATATCTTTAATCAATCAACCCAAAATATTTCAAAAATTCGTCAGGAGTAAAACTAAGTTATGGAACCGAAGTTACTTTACCGAAAAGAGGGGCGTATATTTTTGATAATATTTGATTGATTAAAATGGGATAAAAGGCCAAAAAGATTTTTTATTTTAATTTTTACCTTGTTTTTAAAATTAATATATAAATATTAAATTTTTATTGTAAATTTTTATAAATCAATATATTTAAGCTTTTAAATATTTTAAAAATTAATATTCTCAATATAAGTTTGTAAAATTAATGTATAAAAATATTAATAATATTTATGAATTTTTAATTTTATGCATTTTAAAATTAAGTTTGGTGTGAATTTAAAAACAAAAATTTACTTTATTTCATTAAGTTAAAAATTTGATATTTAAAATTCGTCGTGAGTTGAAGATTAGGTCGTTGAACCAAAATTGCTTTACCCAAGGGAGGGATGAGAAATTTTATTATCATTATTTTTAATCTTATTGAATTAAAGTATGCCAAAAACATTAAAAAAACCCAAAAATCTTTGCTTTTAAAACAACGCTTTAAAGTGACAAATTTTAATATTTTGTCGAGGGACGAACTAGGACTAAGATCTGAAACGCCCTCATTCAAAAAGAAACAAAATTTTAAATAATTTAATTATTTGTTTCATAAGTTAAATGTTTTATAAAAAAAAATAATATTACCAGACCCCATGCGATCGCATGGGGTTTCCTTGTAAAATTCATGCGGTCGCATGGAGGAAAAAAGCTGGGCAGAAACATAAAATCCCAGCGACTGTCTCTGTATCCACACTTCAACACACACATATACACGAAAACACAAACAAATACTCTCAAAAATCCGCTATTTATCACCAAATTTCTCATAATAATCCGCTACAATCATGAAATTGTTAAGAAGTTTTTCAAAGAAGGTAAAGATTTCACCCCTAAAACTCTTTAAAATTGAATTTTAGCGTTCTTGAGCTAAATTTTACTTAATTTAATTTTGTTAATTTCTAGTGTAATTAGAGTTAAATTGTTAGTATATTATGCATGTATAACCTAGATTGATACTATTTAACGTGATTTGAAGCCAAAAACTTCAAAATTTTTAGAAATCTAGGGTTTGTGTTCTTGAGCAATTTGGGGCTTTTTGATATAAACAGGTTATGGCTGATTTTTGTCATGAATTATTGCTAAATTAAGTAGTGTAACATTTTTAAGTAGCTAAATGATCCAAACTTTGATCCTAAACATGATTTTTGAGAATTAAAGTAGACTTTTTAAGTCTAAAATTCATGAACTTGATTAGTTTGATATAAATGCCATTTGAAACTTGTTTAATTGCTAGTAATTATTATTTTGACATGTTATTTGAGTTGAATGCTTATGAACTTTGTAAACATTTTCATATATGCTTATTTGAAAAAGTGTATATTTGATAAAAATATGAAAATGAGTATAAGTTTAATATGAATTAAACATGTTATTGTAATTGTTTTAATTTGTTATTTTGCTAACACTAATGCATATTTGGATACACAAATTTTGTGTTTAATGTGTTTTGCAGAGATATACCAATACTGATGGTGCATCATGATCATCTAGGAAACCTGCTCCGGAACCACAGCCAGAGATGCAATATCACGAACCGGAGCAACAACAGGAACAACAACAACAACCTGATCAACACGTACCATTCTATGAACCGGATCCACAATTTTTTATTACCTACATAGTATTTCTCGCTCATCATATAGTAGAACACCCAACAATTCATGAAGAACAGTTGCATCACAATTTAAGGATTGATAGAAGTTGGAGAGATTACCCGATGTACCAAAGTAACAAATTTAAACTGGTAACGAAAAATGTAGAAGTACCAAGGGTAATCGATTGGGAGCCTTTGAAAAGGGTCCACCTAGCTAACCTAGTTAGGCAGCATCTAATCCAAAGGTATGGCAGCTCTTCTTTTCCCGATTGGGAACATTTATTTACCACTCGTAGACCTGTATATAAAGAGTGGTGTGTTGAGCTTATGAATACTATCACTTTTAATAAGGATGTAGATAGGGTAGATGATAAGAGTTTTCTTAGATTTTTACTTGGCCGTAGGATGTACAGGATGTCCATGCTGGACATGGCCAGGGCTTTACAGATTTACACTCCTGCCAAATTACTACTACCTGATTGTACAAATTTGATTTATCATGGTGAGAGGGTTGATAGGAATTTTGACGCGCACGCCGTCTGGAGGCGTATGTCAAATTATAATGTTTTTTTGCGGAGAGAAAGACACTCCTATTTAGATATTAACAAAGCAGAGCTTCGTATTATACATAGGAACAGGATGAGACTTTAGGTGTAGATAGGGATTAAGGGGGTCCGATGATGGTGTGTAGGGAACAGGATGAGACTTTAGGATTGCGGGTCTATCAAGGTGCAAAGGTATTAAAGAGCAGACGCAATCAGGCAGTAACATATGAGGGTCGTCATTCACATGTAGAGAGAGGTTCAGATGAGGAAATGGAGGAAGCGGATAGAAATGTCCCGTTCTTATTGATTAAAAACGTTCCATATTAATTGATTTCGTTGCGAGGTTTTAACCTCTATATGAGACGTTTTTCAAAGGCTGCATTCATTTTAAAACAAATCATAACCTTTATTTCATCAATAAAGGTTTAAAAAGCTTTACGTAGATTATCAAATAATGATAATCTAAAATATCCTGTTTACATGCGACCATTACATAATGGTTTACAATACAAATATGTTACAACGAAATAAGTTTCTTGAATGCAGTTTTTACACAATATCATACAAGCATGGACTCCAAATCTCGTCCTTATTTAAGTATGCGACAGCAGAAGCTCTTAATAATCACCTGAGAATAAACATGCTTAAAACGTCAACAAAAATGTTGGTGAGTTATAGGTTTAACCTATATATTATCAAATCATAATAATAGACCACAAGATTTCATATTTCATTACACATCCTATACATAGAGATAAAAAATCATTCATATGGTGAACACCTGGTAACCGACATTAACAAGATGCATATTTAAGAATATCCCCATCATTCCGGGACACCCTTCGGATATGATATAAATTTCGAAGTACTAAAGCATCCGGTACTTTGGATGGGGTTTGTTAGGCCCAATAGATCTATCTTTAGGATTCGCGTCAATTAGGGTGTCTGTTCCCTAATTCTTAGATTACCAGACTTAATAAAAAGGGGCATATTCGATTTCGATAATTCAACCATAGAATGTAGTTTCACGTACTTGTGTCTATTTTGTAAATCATTTATAAAACCTGCATGTATTCTCATCCCAAAAATATTAGATTTTAAAAGTGGGACTATAACTCACTTTCACGGATTTTTTACTTCGTCAGGAAGTAAGACTTGGCCACTGGTCGATTCACGAACCTATAACAAATATGTACATATATATATCAAAGTATGTTCAAAATATATTTACAACACTTTTAATACATTTTGATGTTTTAAGTTTATTAAGTCAGCTGTCCTCGTTAGTAACCTACAACTAGTTGTCCACAGTTAGATGTACAGAAATAAATCGATATATATTATCTTGAATCAATCCATGACCCAGTGTATACATATCTCAGTATTGATCACAACTCAAACTATATATATTTTGAAATCAACCTCAACCCTGTATAGCTAACTCCAACATTCACATATAGAGTGTCTATGGTTGTTCCGAAATATATATAGTTGTGTCGAAATGATAGGTCAAAACATTGTATACTTGTCTATGATATCTCAAGATTACATAATATACAATACAAGTTGATTAAGTTATGGTTGGAATAGATTTGTTACCAATTTTCACGTAGCTAAAATGAGTAGTTTTTACCAATTTTGTTTTGCTCGCCATTTCTTTGTTTCTAATCCGTTTTGAGGGATTTAAGCGGCCACGGTTTCGTATTGAACTTGACTTTATGAAACTAAACAGAAAAGGTATAGGTTTATAGTCGGAAATACAAGTTACAAGTCGTTTTTGAAAGAGGTAGTCATTTCCGTCGAAAGAACGACATCTTGATGACTATTTTGAAAAACATACTTTCACTTTGAGTTTAACCATGATTTTTGGATATGGTTTCATGTTCATAAGAAAAATCATTTTTCCAGAAGTATAGCTTTTAAATCAAAGTTTTTCATAGTTTTTAATTATCCAAACCAAAACAGCCCCCAGTTGTAACTACGACGGCGTAAATCCGGTTTTATGGTGTTTATCGTGTTTCTAGGTTTTAAATCATTAAGTTAGCATATCATATAGATATAGATCATGCGTATAGTTGATTTTAAAAGTGTAGTTAGAAGGATTAACTTTATTTGCGAACAAGTTTAGAATTAACTAAACTATGTTCTAGTGATTACTAGTTTACCACTTCGAATATGATAGCTTTTTATGTATGAATCGAATGATGTTATGAACATCATTACTATCTTAAGTTCCTTGGATAAACCTACTGGAAAAGATAAAAATGGATCTAGCTTCAACGGATCCTTGGATGGCTCGAAGTTCTTGAAGCAGAATCATGACACGAAAACAAGTTCAAGTAAGATCATCACTTGAAATAAGATTGTTATAGTTATAGAAATTGAACCAAAGTTTGAATATGATTATTACCTTGTATTATAATGATAACCTACTGTAAGAAACAAAGATTTCTTGAGGTTGGATGATCACCTTACAAGATTGGAAGTGAGCTAGCAAACTTGAAAGTATTCTTGATTTTATGTAACTAGAACTTGTAGAATTTATGAAGAACACTTAGAACCTGAAGTTAGAACTTGAGAGAGATCAATTAGATAAAGAAAATTGAAGACTGAAAGTGTTTGTAGGTGTTTTTGGTCGTTGGTGTATGGATTATATATAAAGGATATGTAATTTTGTTTTCATGTAAATAAGTCATGAATGATTACTCATATTTTTGTAATTTTATGAGATATTTCATGCTAGTTGCCAAATGATGGTTCCCACATGTGTTAGGTGACTCACATGGGCTGCTAAGAGCTGATCATTGGAGTGTATATACCAATAGTACATACATCTAAAAGCTGTGTATTGTACTAGTACGAATACGGGTGCATACGAGTAGAATTGTTGATGAAACTGAACGAGGATGTAATTGTAAGCATTTTTGTTAAGTAGAAGTATTTTGATAAGTGTCTTGAAGTCTTTCAAAAGTATATGAATACATATTAAAACACTACATGTATATACATTTTAACTGAGTCGTTAAGTCATCGTTAGTCGTTACATGTAAGTGTTGTTTTGAGACCTTTAGGTTAACGATCTTGTTAAATGTTGTTAACCCAATGTTTATAATATCAAATGAGATTTTAAATTATTATATTATCATGATGTTATCATGTATGAATATCTCTTAATATTATATATATACATTAAATGTCTTTACAACGATAATCGTTACATATATGTCTCGTTTAAAAATCATTAAGTTAGTAGTCTTGTTTTTACTTATGTAGTTCATTGTTAATACACTTAATGATATATTTAATTATCATATTATCATGTTATATATAATATAACAATGTATTAATATACTTCATATATATTTAGTAAGACGTGGTTATAACGATAATCGTTATATGTATCGTTTCGAGTTTCATACGTCAATAGTCTCCTTTTTAAGTATATAACTTATTGTTACTATTTTTAATGAGATACTTGATGATCATTATATCATGTTAAACATATATATTTATTCATTTATGTATCATCATGTCATATACAACTTATAGCATTCGTGAATCATTGGTCAAACTGGGTAATCAGACGTTTACAAAATTTCCGTTTCAATTAACCAAGTCTTAACAAGTTTGATTGCTTAACATGTTGGAAACATTTAATCATGTAAATATAGTTTTCATTAAACATATAATCATAGAAAGGTTAGGAAAAGTTTGGGTCACTACACGGATGACATTAGGGATGTCATTAGGGAGGCTGTTACTGACATTTACCAGTGTATAGATGAGGTAGAAATGAAAAACGAGGCTAGACATAGTCAGTACGAGCAGTGGCACGCCGAGAATGTGTACGAGCATTCTAGGCAACGACAGCATGATAGATGGCACTAACATCAGCATCAGATCATGAGCCAGCTATCACCTCAGGTACCAAATAACTACGTACCGACCCGACCTGCTTACTATCCGCCACACCAGCCCGATATGCGACCACCATTTACTCTCAACGACCCCAACCAAGCCTATCAGTACACCTATAACCAACCTTGGAACCCGACCGACGACATGAACTGGAACCCCTATCCAGATTGATACAGTTCACGTTGGTGATTTTTATCTTGTATTATTTTTATTTACTTATGTTTAAAACATATAATATTGCGATACTTTTATGAAATTTTTAACAATTTTTTTTTATTTTGTTACTAATATTTCGTATTTATAATTTGAAAGTGGGATGTTAAGTCCCATTTCAAATTACCATGCATGTTATTATTTGTATGTATGTATATTGTCAATTGTACACAACAGGGTAAAACAGCGAACTTTGAAAGACTGGCATTAAGTTCAGCAAAAGCTATAATTTTGACGACAAAACGAAAAACAAATGTGATGTAACAACAAGACGGAATGAACAAATGATGTGCACCATTTATCATTCAACAAACAAACAACAATATGTTTGGAAACTTTGGTAAAATTTAATCATTTTTCTACGCTAATCACCCTCAATAATTTAAATTATTACTGATTTCTTGCAAATGAGGGCATTGCAAGATCTTAAGTGTGGGAAGGGTTAAATTCTTTCGGATTTTTAAAATTTTAATTTAAACACTTGGTTACCATTAAAAATACTAGTAACGCAGTAGTTGTATTAGAATCTAGTGCTCTCTGATAATAAAGAACAGCCCTAATCTTATATACTGACTACCCAATTCTAGTAAAAATTTTAAAAATGTTCAAATAAATGAATTCAAAATCATGTTTATACATATTTATGAACGATAAAACTAGGTGTTAACACCGAAATTATTGTTACCTCGGAAAGGACATAAATTGAGAAACAACCCAAAATGTTAGAATTCATTTAAAATGGAATAGAAAAAATAAAAAGGCAAAGAAAGGAAAATAAAAGCCAAGTGTGGGAAAAATTTACCAAGTTATTTAGAACATATATCACATATTTTTGTACAAATAATTAAAGATACTTTTATTTTGGACAATATTAATCAGTTTTACCCAGTTTATTGTAATATAAATGAAATTTAAAAGGAAATAAAGTCTTCCGAGAAAAAGACACGCGCTTCTTGATTTAGGTCAGGAAGTTGTCGTCCAGACCGGTTGTAGAGTCTACGAAAAACCTTGAAAAATTTTCTCGAAAATCAGCTGGAAATCCACGGACCTCAGCATCAAACAGGGTCGCCAAGTGGTCAGACTTATCCTAACCAGGAGAGGATATGTCTCGTACAATGGGGGCACCGTGCAAATTAGCTTATAAGACTAATAAATCAGAACCCCAGAAAGGATAATCTCGTTAAAGATCAAAAATTAGCTTTTAAGTCTGATATTACTCAATCCTTGAGATTGACTTTTAAAGATTGAGAATTACAAACTCATGGAATTCAATGATATCTAAACTCAAGCTTGAACGAGAAAATATTTTGATCAAACTACAAATCGATTTGTTTTTTGAAAACCCATTTTTAATGCGTTCATTACCATTGAACGTAAAATCCTAGGAATTCACCTGGAATTCATTAGGTCACCTGAACCAAATCAGGTGTCAATGGTAAGAACGGTGGTTGCATAGCATGGTCGAAGACAGGACCTTGTGCCAGACCAAAAAACTATAGGGTGATCTTTACTATTACTCCTACAAAGGATTGTAATTGCATCTGACATGATATAGACCATAATCAAAAGCATGTCACGGGACATTGCCTCAACAGTTGCTTGTTCAACGCTTTCCTTTACAATCGGACGGTAGTTTACCGAAAGGTAATATACGGAGCAAGTATACTGGATGTGTTGCTTTCCTAATACAAGGTTAGCAAGTGGGTGACACAAAACCATAAGTTTTGAGCTAAAATTTTCAAATCTGAAACCCACCAAACCCACAAAAATATTTTACAAACACCGGTAAAGGGTTATTCCAGAAAACTTGTCTAGGTTAAAATCTAGATTGAATTTTCAAAAAGATCAAATGTTTTCATAAAGATCCAATTTCCTTAAGGATCTAAATTTTTATAGTCATGTGGGACTGTAACCACAATGTTACTATCATTGTTCATACCGCCGTATTAAAATCACTGATGTACAAAGTGTCAAGAATAAAGAAGTGATTCAAGTATGTTTTTATTTCAAAACTATATTGCTTGAGGACAAGCAACGCTCAAGTGTGGGAATATTTGATAATGCTAAAAATGAACATATATTTCATAGCATTATCCCTCAAGAAAGGCAAGCTTTTAGTTGCAATTGTTCTATTTACAAGTGATATTCGTTTAAATAATAAAAGGTAAAGACAAAAGACAGATTCGACGAATTGAAGACGCCAACGACCAAAAAGCTCAAAAGTACAAAGTACAATCCAAGAGGTTCAATTTATTGACGAGAAACGTCTCAAAATTACAAGAGTACAAGACGCGAAACGCAAAGTACAAGATAATAAATTGTACGCAAGGACGTTCGAAAATCCGGAACCGGGACATGAACCAACTATCAATGCGTAAACAACGGAGCTAAAATTACAAGTCAACAGAGTACAAGAATATAATATAATATAATATATAATTAATTATATAAAATTATATATATTATATTATATATATTAAAATTCGAGCAGCCCACGTTTAAAATGAATTGTGACCAGTATTTGACGGCCATGCGATCGTATGGCCAGCATGAAGAAAACTCATGCGATCGCATGAGCCCAGGAGCTTGGCCACATCTATAAATTCAGCAGTTTTTCGGACGAAAATATCACACATAATTCAATCTCTCTTACTCTCAAATATATATATATATATATATATATTTATATTTATAATTTTAATTTTAATTTAAGATTAATAATAATAAGGTTATGTTAGCGAATGTTGTAAGTGTGTAAGTCGAAATTCTATCCGTGTAACGCTACGCTATTATTAATCATTGTAAGTTATGTTCAACCTTTTTAAATTAATATCTCGTAGCTAAGTTATTATTATGCTTATTTAAATTGAAGTAATCGTGATGTTGGGCTAAATATTAAAGACGGGGTTATTGGGCTTTGGACCATAATTGGTGTTTGGACAAAAGACCGACACTTGTGAAAATTGGACTATGGACTATTAATGGGCTTTATATTTGTTTAACTGAATGATAGTTCGTTAATTTAATATAGAGATTTACAATTTGACGTATCTATAAATAACCACATACACTCGATCGGACACGATGGGCGGGATATTTATAAATACTAATAATCGTTCATTAGACCGGACACGGGAATGGATTAATAGTCAATGGACTCATTAAAACAGGGGTGGATTACATGCAAGGACACTTGGTGTAATTGATAATAAAGTATTAAAACATTATTACAGTTTAAGTCTCCAATTAGTTGGAATATTTGACTTCGGGTATAAAGATAATTTGACGAGGACACTCGCACTTTATATTTATGACTGATGGACTGTTATGGACAAAAACCAGATGGACATATCGAATAATCCAGGACAAAGGATAATTAACCCATGGTAATAAATTAAAATCAACACGTCAAACATCATGATTACAGAAGTTTAAATAAGCATAATTTCTTTATTTTATATCTCATCGCACTTTTATTTATTGTCATTTTATTTATTGCACTTTTAATTATCGTACTTTTAATTATTGAAATTTTATTTTACCATCATTTTATTTATCGCACTTTAATTTATCGCACTTTAATTTATCGCACTTTAATTATTTTCATTTACTTTATGCTTTAAATTAAGTTATATTTATTTTTAATATTTTACATTAGGTTTTAACTGCGACTTAAGACATAAAATCGACAAACCGGTCATTAAACAGTAAAAACCCCCTTTTATAATAATAATACTACTTATATATATATATATATATATATATATATATATATATATATATATATATATATATATATATATATATATATATATATATATATACATACAAATATAGTTTAAAAAAATATAGCGTTAAACTTGGCTAGCTCCCTGTGGAACGAACCGGACTTACTAAAAACTACACTACTGTACGATTAGGTACACTGCCTATAAGTGTTGTAGCAAGGTTTAGGTATATCCACTCTATAAATAAATAAATAACTTGTGTAAAATTGTATCGAATTTAATAGTATTTCGCAATAAAAATATAACTATTTCGTATACACCTCTGCACACATCAGTAGTCTTTAAGTTTAAAAAACTCATCTTTCCAACTTGAAATCATACCACCCGACCTTCCTCTTGCCGAAACTTGAACACCTCGAAACGTAACACCCTTCTAAATCTCTTTAAGCACAATAGGGGAAACATTTTCTACCATTGTTTCTTGAATTGCAATAAATTGAATTTGAAACTTATGAATCAAATTAAACACACCTTTCCCTTTATTTTTATTCCCAAGTCCCCTAGTATTCCAAGTAGAGATTTTCATTGTTTACGTTTGTTGGGACGTTCGCTACTATCGAACAATCCCTCCAAAAAATTACCAAAGTTTTCTTTAGCTTGTTTACTATAACTCGAATCTGTAGAGTTTAAAAGCTTACCATAAACTTTAACAGGCTTAGGCGTGTGATCATCAGACTCATCACCTTGAGTGTCTTTTATTTCACCATCTTCCGTTGCCACAAATCCACTATTCTCTATATTCTCAGCTAAATCTCTAGCCTTATTCTTCTTCTTGTTATTCTTGCTCGGGCTACGATGAAGAGAGGTGTAGTGACCCGAACTTTTCCATGTTTATATATATTAATTGAGATTGATATTTACATGATTAAATGTTTCCAACATGTTAAGCAATCAAACTTGTTAAGACTTGATTAATTGAAATATGTTTCATATAGACAATTGACCACCCAAGTTGACCGGTGATTCACGAACGTTAAAACTTGTAAAAACTATATGATGACATATATATGGATATATATATAGTTAACATGATACTATAATAAGTGAACATATCATTAAGTATATTAACAATGAACTACATATGTAAAAACAAGACTACTAACTTAATGATTTTTAAACGAGACATATATGTAACGATTATCGTTGTAAAGACATTTAATGTATATATATCATATTAAGAGATATTCATACATGATAACATCATGATAATATAATAATTTAAAATCTCATTTGATATTATAAACATTGGGTTAACAACATTTAACAAGATCGTTAACCTAAAGGTTTCAAAACAACACTTACAGGTAACGACTAACGATGACTTAACGACTCAGTTAAAATGTATATACATGTAGTGTTTTAATATGTATTTATACACTTTTGAAAGACTTCAATACACTTATTAAAATACTTCTACTTAACAAAAATGCTTACAATTACATCCTCGTTCAGTTTCATCAACAATTCTACTCGTATGCACCCGTATTCGTACTCGTACAATACACAGCTTTTAGATGTATGTACTATTGGTATATACACTCCAATGATCAGCTCTTAGCAGCCCATGTGAGTCACCTAACACATGTGGGAACCATCATTTGGCAAATAGAATGAAATATCTCATAAAATTACAAAAATATGAGTAATCATTCATGACTTATTTACATGAAAACAAAATTACATATCCTTTATATCTAATCCATACACCAACGACCAAAAACACCTACAAACACTTTCATTCTTCAATTCTCTTCATCTAATTGATCTCTCTCAAGTTCTATCTTCAAGTTCTAAGTGTTCTTCATATATTCTACAAGTTCTAGTTACATAAAATTAAGAATACTTTCAAGTTTGCTAGCTCACTTCCAATCTTGTAAGGTGATCATACAACCTCAAGAAATCTTTGTTTCTTACAGTAGGTTATCATTCTAATACAAGGTAATAATCATATTCAAACTTTGGTTCAATTTCTATAACTATAACAATCTTATTTCAAGTGATGATCTTACTTGAACTTGTTTTCGTGTCATGATTCTGCTTCAAGAACTTCGAGCCATCCAAGGATCCGTTGAAGCTAGATCCATTTTTCTCTTTTCCAGTAGGTTTATCCAAGAAACTTAAGGTAGTAATGATGTTCATAACATCATTCGATTCATACATATAAAGCTATCTTATTCGAAGGTTTAAACTTGTAATCACTAGAACATAGTTTAGTTAATTCTAAACTTGTTCGCAAACAAAAGTTAATCCTTCTAACTTGACTTTTAAAATCAACTAAACACATGTTCTATATCTATATGATATGCTAACTTAATGATTTAAAACCTGGAGACACGAAAAATACCGTAAAACCGGATTTACACCGTCGTAGTAACACCGTGGGCTGTTTTGGGTTAGTTAATTAAAAACTATGATAAACTTTGATTTAAAAGTTGTTATTCTTAGAAAATGATTTTTATTATGAACATGAAACTATATCCAAAAATTATGGTTAAACTCAAAGTGGAAGTATGTTTTCTAAAATGGTCATCTAGACGTCGTTCTTTCGACTGAAATGATTACCTTTACAAAAACGACTTGTAACTTATTTTTCTGACTATAAACCTATACTTTTTCTGTTTATATTCATAAAATAGAGTTCAATATGAAACCATAGCAATTTGATTCACTCAAAACGGATTTAAAATGAAGAAGTTATGGGTAAAACAAGATTGGATAATTTTTCTCATTTTAGCTACGTGAAAATTGGTAACAAATCTATTCCAACCATAACTTAATCAACTTGTATTGTATATTATGTAATCTTGAGATACCATAGACACGTATACAATGTTTCGACCTATCATGTCGACACATCTATATATATTTTGGAACAACCATAGACACTCTATATGTGAATGTTGGAGTTAGCTATACAGGGTTGAGGTTGATTCCAAAATATATATAGTTTGAGTTGTGATCAATACTGAGATACGTATACACTGGGTCGTGGATTGATTCAAGATAATATTTATCGATTTATTTCTGTACATCTAACTGTGGACAACTAGTTGTAGGTTACTAACGAGGACAGCTGACTTAATAAACTTAAAACATCAAAATATATTAAAAGTGTTGTAAATATATTTTGAACATACTTTGATATATATGTATATATTGTTATAGGTTCGTGAATCAACCAGTGGCCAAGTCTTACTTCCCGACGAAGTAAAAATATGTGAAAGTGAGTTATAGTCCCACTTTTAAAATCTAATATTTTTGGGATGAGAATACATGCAGGTTTTATAAATGATTTACAAAATAGACACAAGTACGTGAAACTACATTCTATGGTTGAATTATCGAAATCGAATATGCCCCTTTTTATTAAGTCTGGTAATCTAAGAATTAGGGAACAGACACCCTAATTGACGCGAATCCTAAAGATAGATCTATTGGGCCTAACAAACCCCATCCAAAGTACCGGATGCTTTAGTACTTCGAAATTTATATCATATCCGAAGGGTGTCCCAGAATGATGGGGATATTCTTAAATATGCATCTTGTTAATGTCGGTTACCAGGTGTTCACCATATGAATGATTTTTATCTCTATGTATGGGATGTGTATTGAAATATGAAATCTTGTGGTCTATTATTATGATTTGATATATATAGGTTAAACCTATAACTCACCAACATTTTTGTTGACGTTTTAAGCATGTTTATTCTCAGGTGATTATTAAGAGCTTTCGCTGTCGCATACTTAAATAAGGACGAGATTTGGAGTCCATGCTTGTATGATATTGTGTAAAAACTGCATTCAAGAAACTTATTTTGTTGTAACATATTTGTATTGTAAACCATTATGTAATGGTCGTATGTAAACAGGATATTTTAGATTATCATTATTTGATATTCTACGTAAAGCTTTTTAAACCTTTATTGATGAAATAAAGGTTATGGTTTGTTTTAAAATGAATGCAGTCTTTGAAAAACGTCTCATATAGAGGTCAAAACCTCGCAACGAAATCAATTAATATGGAACGTTTTTAATCAATAAGAACGGGACATTTCAGTTGGTATCCGAGCGTTGGTCTTAGAGAACCAGAATTTTGCATTAGTGTGTCTTATCGAGTTTGTTAGGATGCATTAGTGAGTCTGGACTTCGACTGTGTTTGCTTGAAAAATGATTGCTTAACAAATTTTGTTGGAAACTATATATTTTTAACATGTGAATATTATGTGATATATTAATCTCTTAACGCGTTTGATATTATGTGATAGATGTCTACCTCTAGAACAAGTCCCATTGACTCACCTAATAATAATGAAGAGTCAAATGTAAATTGGAATGATTCGTGGACTGATTCACAAGTTCCCGAAGAGGAACCGGAAGAAGAGTCGGAACCGGAAGAAGAATCGGAACCGGAAGAAGAATCGGAACCGGATGAAGAAATAGAACCGGTGGGGGAAATAATAAAATGGTTAAGTAAAAGAAAATCCTCAACCAACCGACCAAGGTTAATTATGGTCAATGGTGTTTCCGCCAAGGCAGCAAAATATTGGGAGGATTACCAATTCTCCGATGAATCGGATTCCGACGAGAATTCCGATGATGTTATAGAAATTACCCCAGCTGAATTTAAAAAGGCAAAAGAAAATAATAAGGGAAAGGGCATAAAAATAGAGAAATCTAATTCCAACCCCGATGAACTTTATATGTATCGTCAACCCCCGAAGTCCTTAAGTTGTAACAATGACCCGGGAACCTCTAAACCACCAGGTTTTTCTAAACCAATGTGGAAAACGACGGCTCGTATTAGGGGAACCTAGAAACTTGGAAAAACGAACCAAAACCAAAGAAGAAGAAACAAGCGAGTCGGAATAAGATAGTTGTATTCGTGTGGTGTAATATATGTAATATAGTGTGCTTATGCTTTATGATATATATAAAAATTGCTTGTATTAATGAGTATTTTTTTTATGAATCTAACTCTTGTCTATTTTACAGTATAAAAACACAAAATGGATAGACAACCCAATATTTTAAGAGACCTACCTGGAGACATGATTGATGAAATCTTGTCTAGAGTCGGTCAGAATTCTTCGGCACAACTATTTAAGGCGAGATCAGTTTGTAAGACATTCGAAGAACGTTCCAAGAATGCCTTGGTTTATAAAAGGCTTTCGTTCGAAAGATGGGGGATATCACATTGGGAAATCCATAAGTTACGATGTGTTTACTTTGACGCATATATTGCGGGGAACCCAAATGCTATTTTACGCAATGGGTTAAGAAATTATTTTGACTCAATATATCCGAATATTGGACTTCGTGATTTAGAAAAAGCGGCTAACATGCAACATAAAGAAGCATGTTATGCTTACGGATTAGTAATGTTCGCTTCTCACCAAAGTGAGAACAAGAACATCGGGCTACAACTATTAAACAAAACGTTCCCACAAGTGACGGAGTCGGTAATTGGGGTAAGAAATGAGGTTTTTAGATTGTTACGGGACTGTTGGACATTACGTAACCCTCGTCCCTTTGACGACGTTACAACACGCTGTCTTATCAACGGCCATAACGGTTATGTTCCACAAGACCAAGGATGGGAAGTAATCCTAGTAAAACCAGAATGCATGACTTGTTTCTGGACGTATGAATTACGTGTCTTTATTGCCTTTGCTGAACGACTTGTGTACTAGCTAGAATTATCTTCACAACCATCTTGTATCAAATTTATTGTGTGCTATATTTCATGCTATATGTAAAATAAGCGGTATTGTAAGTTTGTAAAATATTGTGTAAAAGTTTGAACGCGAAATATTATTATAATCAGTTTTTCATATAGAATTGTAGTAGTTGAATTGTATATTAGCTACTAAGTATGAACTTAACGGGTAGGTACTACCCGAATTTAAACTTATAAAACGCTAATATGAAGAAAAAGCTTTTATAAATGAGTTCATATTATGCTACGAAATACTATTAACTACTCTTAATATTCTGTATGATTAACTTGTTCCATTTGACTATTTTGAAGGAAATGGCACCGACTACTCGACACACCGTGAATATGAATGAAGAGGAATTCCGTACTTTTCTAGCTTCAAACATAGGCGCAGTACAGGCTGCGCTACATACCAACAATAACCTTGGATCTAGCAGTACAGGAAATCGTGTAGGATGCACCTACAAAGAATTCACTGCCTGCAAACCTTTGGAATTTGATGGAACCGAAGGACCGATCGGATTGAAACGGTGGACCGAGAAGGTCGAATCGGTGTTTGCCATAAGTAAGTGTACTGAAGAGGACAAAGTGAAGTACGCTACGCATACCTTCACAGGTTCTGCGTTAACATGGTGGAATACCTATCTAGAGAAAGTGGGACAAGACGATGCGTACGCACTACCGTGGTCAGCATTCAAGCACTTGATGAACGAGAAATACCGTCCCAGAACCGAGGTCAATAAGCTCAAGACAGAACTTAGAGGGTTACGAACCCAAGGATTTGATATTACCACGTACGAAAGACGATTCACAGAATTGTGCCTATTGTGTCCGGGAGCATTCGAAGATGAGGAAGAGAAGATCGACGCGTTTGTGAAAGGATTACCGGAAAGAATCCAAAAAGATATAAGTTCACACGAGCCCGCCTCCATACAACATGCATGTAGAATGGCTCACAAACTAGTGAACCAGATTGAAGAAAGAATTAAAGAACAGACTGCTGAAGAGGCCAATGTGAAGCAAGTCAAAAGAAAGTGGGAGGAAAACGGTGATAAGAATCACCAATACAACAACAACAGCAATTACAACAATAATCGCAACAATTATCCCAACAATCGCAACATCAATCGCAACTACAACAAACGGCCCAACAACAACAACAACAACAATAACAACAACAACAGCAACTACAACAATCATCCCAACAACAATAATAACCGCAACAACAACAACAATCAGAAGCAGCTATGCCAAAGGTGTGAAAAATATCACTCGGGGTTCTGCACCAAATTTTGCAACAAGTGTAAAAGAAATGGTCATAGCGCGGCGAAGTGTGAGGTCTACTGACCAGGGGTTAATAGAACGAAAGGAACAAATGGTGTCAGAACGAGTAATGGCGGAGCAAGTAGTGTCGGAGCAAGTTATGCCAATGTAGTTTGTTATAAATGTGGAAAACCAGGCCACATTATTAGAAATTGCCCGAACCAGGAGAACACGAATGGACAAGGCCGCGGAAGAGTTTTCAATATTAATTCGGCAGAGGCACAGGAAGACCCGGAGCTTGTTACGGGTACTTTTCTTATTGACAATAAATCTGATTACGTTTTATTTGATTCGGGTGCGGATAGGAGCTATATGAGTAGAGATTTTTGTGCTAAATTAAGTTGTCCATTGACGCCTTTGGATAGTAAATTTTTACTCGAATTAGCAAATGGTAAATTAATTTCAGCAGATAATATATGTCGAAATCGAGAAATTAAACTGGTTAGCGAAACATTTAAGATTGATTTGATACCAGTAGAGTTAGGGAGTTTTGATGTGATAATCGGTATGGACTGGTTGAAAGAAGTGAAAGCAGAGATCGTTTGTTACAAAAATGCAATTCGCATTATACGAGAAAAAGGAAAACCCTTAATGGTGTACGGAGAAAAGGGCAACACGAAGCTACATCTTATTAGTAATTTGAAGGCACAAAAACTAATAAGAAAAGGTTGCTATGCTGTTCTAGCACACGTCGAGAAAGTACAAACTGAAGAAAAGAGCATCAATGATGTTCCCATTGCAAAAGAATTTCCCGATGTATTTCCGAAAGAATTACCGGGATTACCCCCACATCGATCCGTTGAATTTCAAATAGATCTTGTACCAGGAGCTGCACCAATAGCTCGTGCTCCTTACAGACTCGAACCCAGCGAGATGAAAGAACTGCAAAGCCAATTACAAGAACTTTTAGAGCGTGGTTTCATTTGACCAAGCACATCACCGTGGGGAGCTCCTGTTTTGTTTGTCAAGAAGAAAGATGGTACATTCAGGTTGTGTATCGACTACCGAGAGTTGAACAAACTTACCATCAAGAACCGCTACCCACTACCGAGAATCGACGACTTATTTGATCAACTACAAGTGAAAGGACCCGTTCATATACATTATAAACGATTCACAATAGTTGATTACATCGCGAGGTATTTGACCTCTATATGATACATTTTACAAACATTGCATTCATTTTTAAAAGACAAACTTTCTTTACAACAAAAATTGACGGTATGCACACCATTTCATAATACATCCAACTATAATTGACTTAATAATAATCTTGATGAACTCAATGACTTGAATGCAACGTCTTTCAAAATATGCCATGAATGACTCCAAGTAATATCCTTAAAATGAGTTAATGAACAGCGGAAGATTTCTTTAATACCTGAGAATAAACATGCTTTAAAGTGTCAACCAAAAGGTTGGTGAGTTCATAGGTTTATCATAACAATCATTTCAATATATTAATAGACCACAAGATTTCCGTTTATAAATATATGTACACTCGCAAGTGTATAAAATTATTCTATAAGTTGTAGGCACCCGGTAACAAGCCTTAACGTTCATGTTTTACCCTATGAAGTACACCAGATCAGGTGTGTTTAAAATAACCTCGAAGTACTAAAGCATCCCATAGTCGGGACGGGGTTTGTCAGGCCCAATAGATCTATCTTTAGGATTCGCGCCTACCGTACATAGACAAGTAGTTTAATGTTACCAAGCTAAGGGTATATTTTTCTGGTTTAAACCCACATAGAATTAGTTTTAGTACTTGTGCCTATTTCGTAAAACATTTATAAAAACAGCGCATGTATTCTCAGTCCCAAAAATATATATAAAAGGGAGCAAATGAAACTCACCATACTGTATTTCGTAGTAAAAATACATATAACGTCATTTAACAAGTGCAAGGTTGGCCTCGGATTCACGAACCTATATTAATTATATATATTTATATGTTGGTCAATATTTGTCTAACAATTTTTGGTCAAGTCATAGTGTACCACAATCCTAATGCTCGAGACTAATATGCAAAAGTCAACAAAAGTCAACTTGACCCAAAATGACTTCTAAAATTTATACGTGTTTATTATATAACTTAACTATAGTCGTTTTATATATTTAAATATATTTATTAGATTTTATAATAATAAAAGTCATTTATTAATAAAAATTTATATTAACGTTTATATATGATAAAATATACTTTTATATATCTTAAGTAGTAAAATTTATAAAGTTCACTTAATATCTTAAAACTATAGTGGTAAGTATTATTAATGTAATTATATTACGCGTGGTGAAAAAAATATCTTTGTATCCCCTATTTATTTGATAAAATAATATTGATCATAATAATAATAAGTAAAAGTTGTATTATTTTGTAATAATAATTATTATTATTCTATAAAAAAAATAACAATATTTATATTTACTAAAAATGTTATTATGATAAAATGATAATACTAACATAATAGTAATAATGATATTTTATAATAACAATGATATTTCTATTAAAATAATAACGACGATAGTAATAATAATCATTTTAACAATAATACTAAAATTCAGTTGACTATAACTTCAAATCCGTTCATCGAAACCATTCGATATCTAAATGAAAAGTTCTTAATTTTTCGCTAGCTTTCCAATGACATGCATATCATATACCCTATCTCAGTAGCATATGTATCTAATTCAGGATTCAACAAACCTATCTAAGGACAATATCGAATGTACAAGCATGCATAATCCTATATACTCGAGCACTAGTCAGGGATACACTATTGATATATAAAAGTTAAGTTATGAGTGCTCACATATTAATATTGAGATTCAATATTGCAGGAAAGTACGTAGACGCAACGGAGATGATAAACACTAGATTGACCTCACGAGCATACCCATGAACCATACCCATCACTTCCATAGCTATAACCCATAATTTCCTTAGCTTCGACACATTCAAAAAAACTATTTTGAAATCACTCGGACATCACTCCGTCGTAATATTTTATGTATACTAATAATATCTTGAAATAATACAGAGCAAATATATATATATATATATATATATATATATATATATATATATATATATATATATATATATATATATATATATATATATATATATCATTGAGAGAGTTTAGAGAAATATATTTTCAAGTTTCTATGAAATAATGAAACCTATTGAATTCTATTTATAATAGATTTTTGAATTATTAAAGTGAATTATTAAAGTATGAATTATTAAAGTAAATTATTAAAGTGAATTATTAAAGTTAAAGTAAAGTAAAGGTAAAGTAAAAGTATAGTAAAAGTATAAAAACTATGTATGTATAATACGCGTATAAATATATATAATATTAATTTAAATCGTTATGTATATTTAATGAAATAAAATATAAATATCGTTATATTTATTATACTGGTTAAGTAATGAGTTGTCAAAAGTGATTCTAGATCTTTATAAAAGTTTAATAATAAAGTTTTTTTTTAAACTGAAAACGTTTTTGTACGTTTGAAAATAGATTAATAGAATATTATGGAAACCAATTCTCCACTAGCTTTTGTCTAACTTTCGTAAATGACACTTTTTATTTTTATTTATAAATAGCTTTACAAATTATTCCGAATATCGTTAAGAGGAATAGATTTCTCAAATCATAGTGGACCTCTCAACAGAGACTTGTAATCATAATTTAATGTTTCTGATAATTCAATCATTTAATATATTTTTTTTAATTTCGTCGATAATCATATTGAAACAAATACGTTCATATAAAGCATTATACTTTTAAATACTTTGTTGACATTTTCAATTTATAACATATACACATATACATACATATTCATATATGTTCATTTAATGGTTCGTGAATCATTGGAATTTGGTCGAGGTTTAAATGAATGTATAAACATAGTTTAAAATCCTTGAGATTTAACTTAACAAACATTGCTTATCATGTCAGAATAATATAAAGATAAAGTTTAAATTTAGTCGGAAATTTCCGGGTCGTCACAACAAGGCTCGTCTGTTTATTCAAAGATTGACTTACGTTCCGGGTATCATCAAATGCGGGTGAAAGAAGATGATATTCCAAAGACTGCTTTCAGAACACGTTACGGTCATTACGAGTTTATGGTCATGCCGTTTGGTTTAACTAATGCACCAGCTATGTTCATGGACCTTATGAACCGAGTGTGTGGACCATACCTTGACAAGTTTGTCATTGTTTTCATTGATGACATACGTATTTACTCAAAGAATGACCAAGAACACGGTGAACATTTGAGAAAGGTGTTAGAAGTATTGAGGAAGGAAGAATTGTACGCTAAGTTTTCAAAGTGTGCATTTTGGTTGGAAGAAGTTCAATTCCTCGGTCACATAGTGAACAAAGAAGGTATTAAGGTGGATCCGGCAAAGATAGAAACTGTTGAAAAGTGGGAAACCCCGAAAACTCCGAAACACATACGCCAGTTTTTAGGACTAGCTGGTTACTACAGAAGGTTCATCCAAGACTTTTCCAGAATATCAAAACCCTTGACTGCATTAACGCATAAAGGGAAGAAATTTGAATGGAATGATGAACAAGAGAAAGCGTTTCAGTTATTGAAGAAAAAGCTAACTACGGCACCTATATTGTCATTGCCTGAAGGGAATGATGATTTTGTGATTAATTGTGACGCATCAAAGCAAGGTCTCGGTTGTGTATTAATGCAACGAAAGAAGGTGATTGCTTATGCATCTAGACAATTGAAGATTCACGAACAAAATTATACGACACATGATTTGTAATTAGGCGCGGTTGTTTTTGCATTAAAGACTTGGAGGCACTACTTATATGGGGTCAAAAGTATTATATATACCGACCACAAAAGTCTTCAACACATATTTAATCAGAAACAACTGAATATGAGGCAGCGTAGGTGGATTGAATTATTGAATGATTATGACTTTGAGATTCGTTACCACCCGGGGAAGGCAAATGTGGTAGTCGATGCCTTGAGCAGGAAGGACAGAGAACCCATTCGAGTAAAATCTATGAATATAATGATTCATAATAACCTTACTACTCAAATAAAGGAGGCACAACAAGGAGTTTTAAAAGAGGGAAATTTAAAGGATGAAATACCCAAAGGATCGGAGAAGCATCTTAATATTCGGGAAGACGGAACTCGGTATAGGGCTGAAAGGATTTGGGTACCAAAATTTGGAGATATGAGAGAAATGGTACTTAGAGAAGCTCATAAAACCAGATACTCAATACATCCTGGAACGGGAAAGATGTACAAGGATCTCAAGAAACATTTTTGGTGGCCGGGTATGAAAGCCGATGTTGCTAAATACGTAGGAGAATGTTTGACATGTTCTAAAGTCAAAACTGAGCATCAGAAACCATCAGGTCTACTTCAACAACCCGAAATCCCAGAATGGAAATGGGAAAACATTACCATGGATTTCATCACTAAATTGCCAAGGACTGCAAGTGGTTTTGATACTATTTGGGTAATAGTTGATCGTCTCACTAAATCAGCACACTTCCTGCCAATAAGAGAAGATGACAAGATGGAGAAGTTAGCACGACTGTATTTGAAGGAAGTCGTCTCCAGACATGGAATACCAATCTCTATTATCTCTGATAGGGATGGTAGATTTATTTCAAGATTCTGGCAGACATTACAGCAAGCATTAGGAACTCGTCTAGACATGAGTACTGCCTATCATCCACAAACTGATGGGCAGAGTGAAAGGACGATACAAACTCTTGAAGACATGCTACGAGCATGTGTTATTGATTTCGGAAACAGTTGGGATCGACATCTACCGTTAGCAGAATTTTCCTACAACAACGGCTACCATTCAAGCATTGAGATGGCGCCGTTTGAAGCACTTTATGGTAGAAAGTGCAGGTCTCCGATTTGTTGTAGTGAAGTGGGGGATAGACAGATTACGGGTCCGGAGATTATACAAGAAACTACCGAGAAGATCATCCAAATTCAACAACGGTTGAAAACCGCCCAAAGTCGACAAAAGAGCTACGCTGACATTAAAAGAAAAGATATAGAATTTGAAATTGGAGAGATGGTCATGCTTAAAGTTGCACCTTGGAAAGGCGTTGTTCGATTTGGTAAACGAGGGAAATTAAATCCAAGGTATATTGGACCATTCAAGATTATTGATCGTGTCGGACCAGTAGCTTACTGACTTGAGTTACCACAACAACTCGCGGCTGTACATAACACTTTCCACGTATCGAATTTGAAGAAATGTTTTGCTAAAGAAGATCTCACTATTCCGTTAGATGAAATCCAAATCAACGAAAAACTTCAATTCATCGAAGAACCCGTCGAAATAATGGATCGTGAGGTTAAAAGACTTAAGCAAAACAAGATACCAATTGTTAAGGTTTGATGGAATGCTCATAGAGGACCCGAGTTCACCTGGGAGCGTGAAGATCAGATGAAGAAGAAATACCCGCATCTATTTCCAGAAGATTCGTCAACACCTTCAACAGCTTAAAATTTCGGGACGAAATTTATTTAACGGGTAGGTACTGTAGTGACCCGAACTTTTCCATGTTTATATATATTAATTGAGATTGATATTTACATGATTAAATGTTTCCAACATGTTTAGCAATCAAACTTGTTAATACTTGATTAATTGAAATATGTTTCATATAGACAATTGACCACCCAAGTTGACCGGTGATTCACGAACGTTAAAACTTGTAAAAACTATATGATGACATATATATGGATATATATATATATAGTTAACATGATACTATGATAAGTGAACATATCATTAAGTATATTAACAATGAACTACATATGTAAAAACAAGACTACTAACTTAATGATTTTTAAACGAGACATATATGTAACGATTATCGTTGTAAAGACATTTAATGTATATATATCATATTAAGAGATATTCATACATGATAATATCATGATAATATAATAATTTAAAATCTCATTTGATATTATAAACATTGGGTTAACAAAATTTAACAAGATCGTTAACCTAAAGGTTTCAAAACAACACTTACATGTAACGACTAACGATGACTTAACGACTCAGTTAAAATGTATATACATGTAGTGTTTTAATATGTATTTATACACTTTTGAAAGACTTCAATACACTTATCAAAATACTTCTACTTAACAAAAATGCTTACAATTACATCCTCGTTCAGTTTCATCAACAATTCTACTCGTATGCACCCGTATTCGTACTCGTACAATACACAGCTTTTAGATGTATGTACTATTGGTATATACACTCCAATGATCAGCTCTTAGCAGCCCATGTGAGTTACCTAACACATGTGGGAACCATCATTTGGCAACTAGCATGAAATATCTCATAAAATTACAAAAATATGAGTAATCATTCATGACTTATTTACATGAAAACAAAATTACATATCCTTTATATCTAATCCATACACCAACGACCAAAAACACCTACAAACACTTTCATTCTTCAATTCTCTTCATCTAATTGATCTCTCTAAAGTTCTATCTTCAAGTTCTAAGTGTTCTTCATATATTCTACAAGTTCTAGTTACATAAAATCAAGAATACTTTCAAGTTTGCTAGCTCACTTCCAATCTTGTAAGGTGATCATCTAACCTCAAGAAATCTTTGTTTCTTACAGTAGGTTATCATTCTAATACAAGTTAATAATCATATTCAAACTTTGGTTCAATTTCTATAACTATAACAATCTTATTTCAAGTGATGATCTTACTTGAACTTGTTTTCGTGTCATGATTCTGCTTCAAGAACTTCGAGCCATCCAAGGATCCGTTGAAGCTAGATCCATTTTTCTCTTTTCCAGTAGGTTTATCCAAGAAACTTAAGGTAGTAATGATGTTCATAACATCATTCGATTCATACATATAAAGCTATCTTATTCGAAGGTTTAAACTTGTAATCACTAGAACATAGTTTAGTTAATTCTAAACTTGTTCGCAAACAAAAGTTAATCCTTCTAACTTGACTTTTAAAATCAACTAAACACATGTTCTATATCTATATGATATGCTAACTTAATGATTTAAAACCCGGACACACGAAAAACATCGTAAAACCGGATTTACGCCGTCGTAGTAACACCGTGGGCTGTTTTGGGTTAGTTAATTAAAAACTATGATAAACTTTGATTTAAAATTTGTTATTCTTAGAAAATGATTTTTATTATGAACATGAAACTATATCTAAAAATTATGGTTAAACTCAAAGTGGAAGTATGTTTTCTTAAATGGTCATTTAGACGTCGTTCTTTCGACTGAAATGACTACCTTTACAAAAACGACTTGTAACTTATTTTTCCGACTATAAACCTATACTTTTTCTGTTTAGATTCATAAAATAGAGTTCAATATGAAACCATATCAATTTGATTCACTCAAAACGGATTTAAAATGAAGAAGTTATGGGTAAAACAAGATTGGATAATTTTTCTCATTTTAGCTACGTGAAAATTGGTAACAAATCTATTCCAACCATAACTTAATCAACTTGTATTGTATATTATGTAATCTTGAGATACCATAGACACGTATACAATGTTTCGACCTATCATGTCGACACATCTATATATATTTCGGAACAACCATAGACACTCTATATGTGAATGTTGGAGTTAGCTATACAGGGTTGAGGTTGATTCCAAAATATATATAGTTTGAGTTGTGATAAATACTGAGATACGTATACACTGGGTCATGGATTGATTCAAGATAATATTTATCGATTTATTTCTGTACATCTAACTGTGGACAACTAGTTGTAGGTTACTAACGAGGACAGCTGACTTAATAAACTTAAAACATCAAAATATATTAAAAGTGTTATAAATATATTTTGAACATACTTTGATATATATGTATATATTGTTATAGGTTCATGAATCAACCAGTGGCCAAGTCTTACTTCCCGACGAAGTAAAAATCTGTGAAAGTGAGTTATAGTCCCACTTTTAAAATCTAATATTTTTGGGATGAGAATACATGCAGGTTTTATAAATGATTTACAAAATAGACACAAGTACGTGAAACTACATTCTATGGTTGAATTATCGAAATCGAATATGCCCCTTTTTATTAAGTCTGGTAATCTAAGAATTAGGGAACAGACACCCTAATTGACGCGAATCCTAAAGATAGATCTATTGGGCCTAACAAACCCCATCCAAAGTACCGGATGCTTTAGTACTTCGAAATTTATATCATATCCGAAGGGTGTCCCGGAATGATGGGGATATTCTTAAATATGCATCTTGTTAATGTCGGTTATCAGGTGTTCACCATATGAATGATTTTAATCTCTATGTATGGGATGTGTATTGAAATATGAAATCTTGTGGTCTATTATTATGATTTGATATATATAGGTTAAACCTATAACTCACCAACATTTTTGTTGACGTTTTAAGCATGTTTATTCTCAGGTGATTATTAAGAGCTTCCGCTGTCGCATACTTAAATAAGGACGAGATTTGGAGTCCATGCTTGTATGATATTGTGTAAAAATTGCATTCAAGAAACTTATTTTGTTGTAACATATTTGTATTGTAAACCATTATGTAATGGTCATGTGTAAACAGGATATTTTAGATTATCATTATTTGATAATCTTCGTAAAGCTTTTTAAACCTTTATTGATGAAATAAAGGTTATGGTTTGTTTTAAAATGAATGCAGTCTTTGAAAAACGTCTCATATAGAGGTCAAAACCTCGCAACGAAATCAATTAATATGGAACGTTTTTAATCAATAAGAACGGGACATTTCAAGAGGAACCAACATCTCTACTGAAATTACCTTTAGGATTTTGAGAGGATTTTCTTTTTGAGAGAGCACAAGAAGACCTGCAATCAACAGTAGGACAAATGTTTTTGTCTAAAGTTTCATGAGAGATACGTGCAGAGTGAAAGAAGGTTGAATCATCAGGTCGTTCAACATCGAATTCATCTACAATCTGGGCCACCTTACATGATTTGGGCTTCGCACAGGCCAGCCCATTTAACTTTAAATTGGACACTGCACCCTTGTTATTTGCCTTTGCGGAACAAACCGTACCCTTTTATTTTTGTGCTTTATCTTCATTAGGGTTTATTCTGAATGTACTTTCAATGTTGACTTTGTGGATGCTTGGTATCTTATCCTTAAAAGTACTCTGGTCTAACTCCGTTGCAGGAACTGATGCTGCTTTACTTTTAAGCACACACTTTTTGTATTTTTCATAAACATCCAAATTTAAATTTGAATTAGATGCCTTGCTTTTATCCATTGAATCAAACAGTGAATTCAAATTGGAGACAGGTGTAGTCACGTTTGAACCGTTGATATTGGTCCAACACTTATTCGTTACCGGTGTTTTGGAGACTTTTCCGGTGAACCTGGAATTTCCGGTGAAGGTTCCTTCTCCGGTGAACTTGATCCGACATTATCCTTCTCCTTTGTTAACTCCTGTATCACTCTATTGACCCCGTTAATGAAGTTAGCATTCCCCTTACCATCAGTTTGATCTTCCGGATCAAAGTTAACCTCAACTTCTTGTACCCAAACATTAATCAACTCTTTGTTTGCTAACTCTGCCTTGACCCATTTGTCTATACGCTTCAAATCAGACACCTCCATAAACATGAATAGAGAGTCTGCTTGGACTAGGTGATAAGACGAATTTGAATAATACAATATTTCTCCTATATCTTTAACAGCAACCATAGCACTCTCCATACTGGCATATTCCACCGGAATACCTTTTATTTCAATCCAAGTGTGCCTCGAGTATTTACCCTGATTTTCAACCATGGGATAAACTTTCAAGAATTTGTCCAAATTAGACCGTAGCCCAGCTCCATGACAAGCTTTATGAAAGCTTTCTTTATCAACACACCTGACCAAGCACCCATATTTGCCCCACAAAGAACATATATCGACCTTAACCTTTCGATTAATAAGCCATTCAGCCAATTTGGTAGTGGAAAACTCCACCTTATCAATTATCATTACCATTCTATCCATCCCATTCTTAATCTCTTCATTCAATTGCAATAAAACTCTATTCCCATACCTCTCTTCCTTTGAGTTATTGTTGGCTTGTTGTTGTTTGTTTGATTGGTGACTCTTAACATTCTGCCATGTATTCCCTTTATCAAATTTTGCGAAATTAACCCTTATCTTATTACCCAAAAGGGTTCTGCCATTCATGTACTGAACAGCCTTCGACGCCTGTTCATTGTTCGCGAATTTAATGAAGGAAAAGGTACATCCACTTCTCCAAGCTATGTTTATTATCCACCCAAATTGCCTAAAAGCATTGCTGATAACCATGGGGTTTGTACTTCTGCTGATATTGCCCAGGTATATAGTAGAGATTATCGCCTCTTGTTTTGTACCATTCTCCCTTTGATTATGACCTGCTTGATTTTGTTCATCTCCTGATGAATTATGATGTTGCTTGTCTCCTGAAGACTTAACAGTCTGTTTCAAGGTACTGAATCCCACAAGTGCCTCTACGAAGGAGTTAGACAATGGATTTTCTGATTACACCCTAAGGGATTGTAATTAAAAGATAATTGATGAATAAAAGAGTAGTATAATTTGAATGTTGATGGTGGTTATTTTTGTAGAGCGGGTGGTTAATTTTAATGTACAAATAAATTAAGCATGTCTTAATTTTTTAAAAACAATCTACAAGATTGTCATTAGAAATTTTCTATATAAATACATATGACACGTCATACTTTTTTCAACCCACGGTTTCGCTGTTTGGTGATTATAATCTTCCAGAATTTTAGGACTAATCGAACATTCTGAAATCGAATTGTATATTTTGCAAAAAATATTTATGTAACTATAAAAGAAAATTATCAACATAAACATAACTTTTAACATAATTGACTAAAACTGATCATTTTATTAAAAAATTTAATGTTTTAGTTAAAATTCATGTTAAAATGTTGACTAAGTTTGACTTTGACCGACTTTGATTACAAAATTCGATTTTGACTCATTAATCGTTGTTGCTAATTAAACGGTTTTTAGAAAATCAGAACGGATTGCTTTTAAAAATGATAAATCGGGATTAATCGGCGAATAATCAGATTTTTACAACATTATATAGATCTATCAACAATGGTATTCTTCCATTTCCTTTATAAATATAAATTTATTATATTTATATAGTAACTAGTATATTGTATAAATACATAAGTGTAGTGGATCTATCAAAATTCAAAATGAATTTATCATCACATATCAATAATAAATAAATATATACATATACTTCATCCATTTCAATTAAATCATTCAGTTTTTTTTTTTTTTTTTTTTTTTTTTTTGTATTTTTCTACATTAATAGTTCACTTTTCATAAATAAATAAATATAATAAAATAAAGTTTTTTTATATCTTTATTTTATACATATAAAACAAGGTAGGTAAAAAGTAAGAGGTAAATTAAAAAGTGAAAAATAAGTACAGTGTGCTAATGGCTTTTTTAAACAATATGTTTTTGTTTGTAGACTACTGTGTATAAAATTAGGATGGATAAAATATTAAAATACATATTTTCTTTTCCGGATGACTCCGTTTGACTACTTGTACTGATGATATAAGAATTTAAACATTATTGTTGATGTTTCAAATTTGTGTTAGTGTTACGAGAAAAGGGTATAGTAATAAAAATTACGAGAAGAATTCTGGGAAGGTTGTGTAACACCCCGTTTTTCAGTTACGCGTTATTTCGAACGTCATTCGAAATACAAGTCATGTAAACGTATATTTGGATCCTAAATAAAATTGGAGTTGAGGGTCTAAAATCTTACCATTGGATAGTAAATCTCATTACGTTTCCAACGATATTTGATTCATAAAAAACGGAGCTACGGTTTGAAAGTTACGACTAAAACAAGTTCCAATTTCTGTCTCAGTTCATTGGGACGCCGTCCAGCCATTTTGGACGCCGTCCAAATGGCCTGACGGGCCAACTGTGATATTTTGAAGTTTTTAAAAGAGGGTATTTAGGTCTTTTCACTTGGGGGTCGTTTGGGCCATCAAAACTTATCCAAATTCATTCTTATCCCCATTTCCACCTTCTCAAACACTCTCATCCATTTCTAGAGAGAGAGGGACCATTTTAGAGAGAGAGAGAGAGAGCTTGGTTTGGGGAAGAAGAAGGGCGAATCGGGTCGAGTCGCGAGTGTTAATGTTGTTCACCTCGTTCACGGCTACATTGTGGTAGTGTTGGTAAGTTCTAAATCCGAATTTCATTGTTAAGATTATTGTTTGAGTTAGAGTTTGTGCTAGTTAGAGTTATAACCCACTTATTGTGAAATTTAAGAGTTTTGGGTAAGATTCATGAAAGTAAACCCAAATTGGTGACTTAGGGTTTTGGATTGATGAAATTGTAAGTTTAGATCTTGCATGTGTTGGTTAAACTTTAGAACACTTGTATACTAGTGATCTTGGTGTGTGTTGACTTGATTTTGGGTGTAAACCCTAATTTGGGTTAAAATGGGTTTTGAGTTGAAATGGGTCAAGTGTTCTTGATTTTTGGTGTCAAATGATGATTTCGAGACACAATCACTAGTTTTTAGTGATCGTAGGTACTTTGGGTGTAATTTGACAAGTCAAAGTGAGTTAAACCTAATTTGGTCAATGGAAGTCAAACTTTGTGTTAAGTGTTAAATTGGTGATTTTATGACATAATCACTAGTAATGGTGCTTATGGGTCGAACTTGACTTGTTTTAGTGGTTAAGTGCAATTTGGGTCGAGTTGCACTTATGGGTTGGTTTTGTATGATCAAGTGCATTAAGTGTTAGTGAGTACTTGTTTGTATGGGTCGAAATTACCACTCGTAGTGGTAATTAGTTTGTGTCCATTAGGTGTTAAATGGGCAGGTTTTGGCGAGCAAGGTGTGATCCCTCGGCTAAGGGATAATTGTGTTGGATTCTCTTTTAGAGAATGTATATTTATGTGTATATTGTGCCTATGTGCGATATAGGTAACTATTTGCTCAGATATGAGGACGGAGATCTTAATACACTACTCGTGCGGACGTTTCCAAGGTGAGTGGAATAATTATATGTGTATGTATATAGTGTATTTATTTGTGTGCTATGGTATGAACCAAAGAGCCGGTAGTGCCATAGTATGTGCGAGTGTGCTATGATGTGAACCAAAGAGCCGGTAGCATCATGGTACGTGTGTTGTAGTGTGAACCAAAGAGCCGGTAGCACTATAGCACGAGTTGTTAGGGTGTGAACCAAAGAGCCGGTAGCACCTTAGCGTGAGTATGACTAAGAGTTATGATGTGAACCAAGAGGCGGGAGCATCATGACAAATGCGTAGTGGCGTGAACTAAAGAGCCGGTAGTGCCATAGCATGTGACGTATGGTGTGAACCAAAGAGCAAGTAGCACCATAGCGTGGGTATGGTTAACCATATTGTGTGTGTATGTGTTGTTTATTTAGCATTTAATATTGTGATGGATATATGCTATTGGTTATGCTAGCTTACGGTATGGGAGATTATTAGCTTTATACTTGCGATGGTATGCTAATTAGATTGCTAGCATGTATGCGGTATTTGTGTAAGTTTACAAGTAAGTAGATTATATATGTATATGTATAATTATTGCATTCACTAAGCTTTATGCTTACCCCTCTCGTTGTTTACCTTTTTACAGGTATAGTGATTTGTGAAGCTAGCTAGTTGTTAGGCTATATGCGTAGGAGTGCTTGGGCTCGATGGGGTAGCTTTTGGAGATATGGACGCGGATTGGGGATTTGGTAGTCCCCGGGATTATGCTCTTGGTATTGGGTTGGGTTATTGAGTCTTAACCCGTATTTATGGTGTAAACACTTTTAATTAACGTTTGTGATGTAAAACTCGATTCTATTGAGGAAATCTCTTAATTATAATTATTATAGTATGTTGTGAAAACCGTTTCGTTTAAAAGTGTCAGGAAGCGGGTTTTCCGCCCTCGTGAATTTGTAAAACTGATCAGGAACTTTTAGTTCATTTGGACGCCGTCCAAATTGCATGGACGCCGTCCTGGTCTTCTCTGTTGGATGCCTTCCAGATGATTGGACGCCATCCAGATGGTCTATATATAAAAAAAATTTATTAAGTCGTGTTTTGGGTAAAACGAAGTTGGGTCGTTACAGGTTGTGACGGCATGACAAAATGGAGTTATCAACTTTAGAAAAGAGAATAAGGAGAATAAAAAGAATGAAACGGATATGGGTCTCTGATGCATAATTATGATTTTAAAAACACAATTTAGAACAAAATTTATCCACCCAACAAATCTGAATAGAAAAACTCCCAATTTGTAACAGTAACACTCCAAAACAGAGTATAAAACTCTGAAAATAAGAGCACGAAGAATAAAGAATATAAATCCCAATTGATAAAGATATCACCACAATCAGAGATCTATAAACGCTCCAAACCTTTAATTACAGCTGATAAAGATTCCACTACAACTATAATATCAGAGATGAAGATTTGGATTTCACCACAATGTTTGATAAAGTAACACCACAAACACTAATAAAAAAATAACCCTTAGCCACCACAATCTATGATTCGTAAAGAGACGGATATTTTTTTGTAAATTATAAAGCTCTATCAAACTTTCTTTCATTCATCAACTAAGTTTTACAATTACAAGAGCTCTCTATTTATAGGAGAAGCATAACAACATTTTATAGATAAGGCAAAAACAAGAAAAGGAAAAGGAGAAAAAAGGACAAATAATTACAAATTGTCCAATAAGAATAAAGGACACAATCTAAAAAATCCTGCCAATTTGTAGTGCTCCTCCCGTGACAAAAAACAGCTAATGATATATGAGAATCTTCCTTGGACAGCAAAACATTCCATTACAGCCACTCACGTGTTAAGCACATGACTTCACCGGTTTATTGAAAGCATAAGTTAAACTTTGAGTCGTATGAACATACTGGCCCTTCAGAAAGAAAACAACGTTGTCTGCTGGTTGAACTAAAATTCGTGTGCTGGTTGAGCTATAATTCTTCAGCTGGGTGAACTATCTTTTACCAGTTAAGTAAATCTCTACTGGTTCATCTGTTGGCTCTCCGGCTGAGTGAATTAAAGTTCTATAGGCTAAACAAAAGTTCATTTGCTGGTTCGGCTGCTAGTTCTTCTTCGTTGCTGGCTTGCCTTCAACTATAAAAAACTTTATTCCTGAACTTTACTACTTTAGTTTAAAGACTGAAGTAGGTTAACTGATGGTATGCGAGGTGTATATAAAATAGCTTAAATTTTACTAGGAAATACTATTAAATACGATACAATTTTACACAAGATATTTATTTATTTATTGAATGGATATACTTAAACCTTGCTACAACACTTATAGGTAGTGTACCTAATCGTACAGTAGTGTAGTTTTTAGTAAGTCCGGTTCGTTCCACAGGGAATCTTTTTCACAAAGCTTAACGCTATATTAGTTTAAATTTATAAAAATACAAATATATATATATAAGTAATATTATTATTATAAAGGGGGTTTTTACCGTTTAATGACCGATTTGTCGATTTTAAAAACTTTAGTTGCAGTTAAAACAAAATGTAAAATATTAAATAAATAAAAGACTTAATTTAAAGCGTAAAGTAAATAACGATAATGAAATTGCGAATAATAAAAGTGCGATAAAATAAACTTGCGATAATTAAAAAGTATGATAATTAAAAGTGCAATTAAATACAATAACAATAAATAAAAATGCGATAATTAGAAGTGCAATTAAATATAAAATAAAGGAAATTAAATATGAAATAAAAGAATTATACTTATTTAAACTTCCGTAATCATGATGTTTGACGTGTTGATTTTAGTTTTATGCCCATGGGTTAATTGTCCTTTGTCCTGGATTATTTAATATGTCCGTCTGGTTTTTGTCCATAACCGTCCATCAGTCATAAATATAAAGTGCGAGTGTCCTCGTCAAATTATCCTTATACCCGAAGTCAAATATTCCAACTAATTGGGGACTTAAACTGTAACAAGGTTTTATTACTTTGTTTAATAATTACACCAGGATGTCGACTGAGTGTAACCCAAGGTTTTAATACTTTGTTATCAATTATGCTAAGTGTCCTTGTACATAATTTCACCCCTGTTTTAATAATTCTAGTGACTACTAATCCATTCCCGTGTCCGGTTAAATGAACGATTATTCGTACATATAAATACCCTGCCCATCGTATCCGATCGAGTGTATATGGTTATTTATAGGGACGTTCAATTGTAAATCTTTATATTAAAATTAACAAACTATCATTTAGTTAAACAAATATAAAGCCCATTAATAGCCCATAGTCTAATTTTCACAAGTGTCGTTCTTTTGTCCAAACTCCAATTATGGTACAAAGCCCAATTACCCAATTTTAATATTTTTTAGCCCAACATCATGATTACTTCGGATTAAATAAGCATAATAATAACTTAGCTACGAGACATTAATGTAAAAAGGTTGAACATAACTTACAATGATTAAAAATAGCGTAGCGTTACACGGACAGAATTTCGACTTACACCCTTACAACATTCACTAACACACCCTTATTATTATAAATTAAAATTAAAATTAAAATTATAATATAAATATTAATATTATACGTTGAATGAGGAGAAGAAAAAGATGTGTTTTGTGTTACACCAAAGCTCGATTTTTATAGGCATGTGGACTGGAACTGTGCACCATGCGATCGCATGGAGTTTCTTCCTCCAGGCCATGCGATCGCATGGCCAGCTGGGGAGACTCAAAAGTCTTTGTTTTTTTATGCCGACGGTTTTTAAATATAATATAATATATATATATTAATTTTAAGAATTAATTATATATTATATTATATTTATGTGCATAGTTGACTTGTAATTTTTAGTCCGTTGCGTCGAGCGTTGAGAGTTGACTCTGGTCTCGGTTCCAGATTTTCGAACGTCCTTGCGTACAATTTAATATCTTGTACTTTGCGTTTTGAATCTTGTACTCTTGTAATTTCGAGACGTTTCTTATCATTAATTGGAACCTCTTTGATTGTATTTTGTACTTTTGAGCTTTTTGGTCGTTTGCGTCTTTAATTCATCGAATCTGTCTTTTTTCTTCACCTTTTATTATTTAAACGAATATCACTTTTAAATAGAACAATTGCAACTAAAAGCTTGTCTTTCTTGAGGAATAATGCTATGAAATATATGTTCGTTTTTAGCATTATCAAATATTCCCACACTTAAGCGTTGCTTGTCCTCAAGCAATATCGTCTTGAAATACTAGAATCACTTCTTTATTCTTCACACTTTGTACATCAGTGATTTCTATACGGCAGTATAAACAATGTTAGTAACGATGTGGTTTACAGTCTCACATGACTTATGAAAATTTAGATCCTTTAGGAAATTGGATCTTTATGAAAACATTTGAATTTTTTTTTTTTTTTTTAAAATTAAATCTAGCTTTTACCCTAGATAAGTTTTCCGAAATAACCCTTCACCGGTGTTTGCAAAATATTTTTGTGGGTTTGGTGGGTTTCAGATTTGAAAATTTTAGCTCAAAACTTACGGTTTTGTGTCACCCACTTGCTAACCTTGTATTGGGAAAGCAAGACGTCCAGTTTACTTATTCCGAATATTACCTTTCGGTAAACTACCGTCCGGTTGTAAAGGAAAGCGTTGAACAAGCAACTGTTAAGGCAATGTCCCGTGACATGCTTTTGATTATGGTCTTTAATGTGTCGGACGCAATTACTATCCTTTGTAGGAGCAATAGTAAAGCTCACCCTTATAATTTTCTGGTCTGGCACAAGGTCCTGTCTTCGACCATGCTATGCAACCACCGTTCTTACGGTTGACACCCGATTTGGTTCAGGTGACCTAATGAATTCCAGGTGAATTCCTAGGATTTTACGTTCAATGGTAATGAACGCATTGAAAATGGGTTTTCAGAAAACAAATCGGTTTATAATTTGATCAAAATATTTTCTCGTTCAAGCTCGAGTTTAGATATCATTGAATTCCATGAGTTTGTAATTCTCAATCTTTAAGGTCAATCTCTAGGATTGAGTAATATCAGTCTTAAAAGCTGATTTTTGATCTTTTAAGAAGATTATCCTTTCTGGGGGTCTGATTTATTAGTCTTATCAAGCTAATTTACACGGTGCCCCCCATTGTACGAGATAAATCCTTCTCATGGTTAGGATAAATCTGACCACTTGGCGACCCTGTTTTATGCTGAGGTCCATGGATTTTCTGCTGATTTTAGAGATGACTTTTCTAGATTTTTCATCAACCTACAGCTGGTCTGGATGATAACTTCATGACCTAAATCAAGAAGCGCGTTTCTTTTTCAAAAGACTTTACTTCCTTTTAACGATGGAATTGATTTATCGTGTAGATCCATCTCTTCTTTTCTTTCATCGGGTAAAACAGTTTAGTTTAGTCCAAAGCAAAAGTATCTTCAATTATTTGTTACAGAAATATGTGACATATGTTTAAGATAACTTGGTAATTTTTCCCACACTTGGCTTTTATTTTCCTTTTTATTGTCCTCTATTCCATTTTAAATGAATTTTAACATTTTGGTTTGTTTCTTAATTTATGTCCTTTCCGAAGTAACAATAATTTCGGTGTTAACACCTAGTTTTATCGTTCATAAATATGTATAAACATGATTTTGAGTTCATTTATCTGAAAATTTTGAAAAATTTTACTAGAATTGGGTAGTCAGTATATAAGACTAGGGCTGTTCTTTATTATCAGAGAGCACTAGATTCTAATACAACTACTACTTTACTAGTATTTCTAATGGTAACCAAGTGTATAAAGTAAAAATTTTAAAATCCGAAAGAATTTAACCTCTTCCCACACTTAAGATCTTGCAATGCCCTCATTTGCAAGAAATCAGTAACAATTTAAATTATTGAGGGTGATTAGCGTAGAAAAATGATTAAATTTTACCAAAGTTTCCAAACATATTGGCGTTTGTTTGCTTAATGATAAATGGTGCATATCATTTGTTCATTCCGTCTGTTGTTACATCATATTTATTTGTCATCTTGTCGTAAAAATTAGTAGCTTTTGCTGAACTTAATACCAGTCTTTGAAAATGCGCTGTTTTATCCTGTTTTGTACAATTTACAATATACATACATACAAATATAAACATGCATGGCAATTTGAAATGGGACTTAATATCCCACTTTCAAATCCTAAATGTGAAATATTAGTACACAATAATAATAAAAATGATAAAGATTACATAAGTATATTCAATAACATAAGTTTAAACATGAATAAGTAAAAAGATAAAAACATAAAAATCATATAAATAACCAAATGGAAGCAAATCAGTCTGGATAGGGGTTCCAGTTCATCTCATCAGGTGGGTTCCATTGTTGGTTATAGGTGTTCTGATAGGCTTGGTTATAGTCATACCAGTTAAAGGGTGGTTGGATATCGGGGCTGTGTGGCAGAAAATGAGCAGGTCGAGTAGGTACATAGTTATTTGGTACCTGATATGATAGCTGGCTCATGATTTGGTGCTGACGAACTACCCAGCTATCGTGTTGGCGTCACCTATAATCCTCGTATACTCGCTCGGAGTTCCACTGCTCGTACATACTATGTCTGGCCGCGTTCGTCATTGCTTCCTCATTTATACGAACGTGGACGTCAAGAATAGCATCTCGAAAGACATCCCTAATGTCTTCCGCCTCCTCCATTTCCTCGTCTGAGCCTCTCTCTACCTGAGGATGAGATCCTTCATAGGGTACTGCCTGGTTACGTCTACTTTTCAATACCTTAGCACCCACATAAACTTTCAATCCTAAGGGCTCAACCTGTTCTCTACAAAGCTGTAATGGACCCCCTTGGTTCCTATCAACACCTAAATACTCTCCAATGAGAGTAACAAAAATACCTCCTCCTATTATACTCCCTTCCTTCCCTCTACCATTTTAGATAAATAAAAAGCAACACAGTAAGGGATATTGACAAAGCTTCTAGGATCCCGAATACACTTTAGGTAGAATAAATCATGTAAGGTAATTTTTTCTTTATTGTGACCTGATAGTGCTCCAAATGAACATATATTTAGTATCAATATCCCTCCGATATGTAAAGATTTCAGTTGAAATTGTTCCATTTTCATGTAATATTCATTTATATTAAATAAGTGCGAAGACAAAAGGCGAAAACAACGAATTGAAGACGCAAAGGTCCAAAAAGCTCAAAAGTACAAGATACAATTAAAAAGGTTCAATTTATTGATAAGGAACGTCTAAAAATGACAAGAGTACAAGTTACGAAACGCAAAGTACAAAATATCTCAGCGTACGCAAGGACGTTCGAAAATTCGGAACCGGTACATGAACCAACTCTCAACGCTCGACGCAACGAAAAAAAAATTACGAGTCTACTATGTATATAAATATAATATAATATATAAATAATTATAAAAATTATTTATATATTATATATATTTAAATAAAAACCGTCGGCAGCCTTGGATCTTAAACTTGTGGGCTGGTTTTGGAACCTCCGCGACTTGCGGAGCTGGAAGGCCAAAAGTGCCGCGACTCGCGGAGCACAGAAATTTCAGAATCCCTATAAAAGGTCGCGAATTCTGCCGAATAAATATAATAAAAATAATAATAATACTCCGTGTGTAATAATAATAATAATAAATATATATATATATATATATATATATATATATATATATATATATATATTATATATATATATAGATTAGTGGTATATTAGATTAGTTTGGGTTATGTAAAAGTTATTTTTACGGGTTTTTAAAGTCGGAGCTCTGTCCGTGTAACACTACGCGATAAATAATCAATGTAAGCTATGTTCTCCTTTTTAAATTAATGTCTCGTAACTAAGTTATTATTATGCTTATTTAAAACGAAGTAATCATGATGTTGGGCTAATTACTAAAATTGGGTAATTGGGCTTTGTACCATAATTGGGGTTTGGACAAAAGAACGACACTTGTGGAAATTAGACTATGGGCTATTAATGGGCTTTATATTTGTTTAACTAAATGATAGTTTGTTAATGTTAATATAAAGATTTACAATTGGGCATCCCTATAAATTACCATATACACTCGATCGGACACGATGGGCGGGGTATTTATATGTACGAATAATCGTTCATTTAACCGGACACGGGAATGGATTAATAGCCACTAGAATAATTAAAACAGGGGTGAAATTACATTCAAGGGTAATTGGTGTAATTGTTAACAAAGTAGTAAAACCTTGGTTTACACGCAGTCGATAACCTGGTGTATTCATTAAACAAAGTATTAAAACCTTGTTACAATTCGAATCCCCAATTAGTTGGAATATTTAACTTCGGGTATAATAATAATTTGACGAGGACACTCGCACTTTATATTTATGACTGATGGACTGTTATGGACAAAAACCAGACGGACATATTAAATAATCCAGGACAAAGGACAATTAACCCATGGGCATAAAACTAAAATCAACACGTCAAACATCATGATTACGGAAGTTTAAATAAGCATAATATATTTTATTTCATTTTTTCTCGTACTTTTATTTATTGTCATTTCAATTATTGTTATTTATTTTATATTGTTATTTAAATATCGTCATTTACTATACGCTTCGCTTAAAATATAAATCGACAAACCGGTCATTAAACGGTAAACCCCCTTTTATATATTATTATATATAATTATATATATTTTGTACAAATATAGTTGTTTAAAAATATAGTGTGCAATAAGCCCGCTCCCTGTGGAACGAACCGGACTTACTAAAAACTATACTACTCTACGATTAGGTACACTGCCTATAGTGTTGTAGCAAGGTTTAGGTATATCCATTTTGTAAATAAATAATTAAAACTTGTGTAATTTGTAACGTATTTCGTAGTAAAATATAGTACTATCACGTACCCCCACGCTACCACATCAAGTTTTTGGCGCCGCTGCCGGGGAATCGGTGAAACGCTATATTTTTAATATATATTTGTATAAATATATTTTTAGAAAAACAATATAAAATTTATTAAAAAAAAAAAAAAAAAAAAAAAAAAAAAAAACGTTTTACATCCTCCGCGACTTGCGGAGTTGTAAGGCAAGTGGAACCGCGACTCGCGGAGCCGCCCTGACGAGCTGACAGAAACCCTAAAATCGCATTAATTACGGATTATTATTTATTATTATTTAAACCTAATTAGTTTATTATTAATATAATTTAGTTTTAAGTTTTAATTAATTAGTTATAATTAATTATATTTAATTTTAATATATAAAAAAATTAATACTTTTATAAAATATAAAAATAAAAATATAAAAATAATATTTTTATAAAAATTGTACTTTTTACAACTTTAAGTTTATTTTTATTTGTATAAAAAATAATATTTTTGTGTAATATTTGTATCGTTATTGTTCGTAGCTAGTTTTAAGTTCTAGTATTTTGCCGTAGCTTATTTTTATTTTTAGATTTTTAGGCTTTGCCGTAAAATCCCTTAAGTGCTTTTTCTTTAGACTAAGATTTAGGTGCTTTAGAATTTTGCGACGCAGTTTTTAGATTTTAGTGCCTAATTAAGTTATTGCCGTTTTGGATATAGAATTCCTGTAAGCTTTAATACATTTAAGCGCAACTTTTTAGATTTAATTTTTAGACTTTTAAGTTTCGACGCGCTCTTTTCTTATTTTTATTTTTCGACGTTTTTTTTTCGACGCGCATTCTTTTTCTTTCTTATTTCTCAACGCTTTAGTTTTTAGGACTTAGAAATTTTCTCTATTTCTTATCTCAAACGGAAAGAAAAATTATTTAAGTGGTTAAATTAATGGACGTTGACAATTTTCTGCTTCGTAGTAATAGTTGGATTTGTTAGTGGCTGAGTTGTGAACTTCCGATTTAAAGGGTTCTGGCTCCCTGCTGCATCTTTTGGCTATTCGAAACGTGGGCAAAAGCAGAAAAGTCTATTAATTGGACAACTTATATAAGTTTTTCTATTTTTATAACTAATAGGATAATTAGTAAATGCACCACATTGTAGCTAAAATCTGGCCATCGCAATAAAATGGAAAATTTTGAAAACAAGGCTATGGAAACTCTTTTTGATATCCGAAATCAATTAAATCAATACTCTCAAACGAGTGTTGATAAAAATTCATTCGGTCAATCTTGGATCACGAACGACGAAACAATAACTGGTTGTGAAATTTGTGGAGATTATCACTCAACATGGGAATGTTACTATTACGTTCCTATTGAAAATTACGCACCCACGGAACCTGAATGGAACGATTACGAAGAATACAATTCAAATTGGGATTATTCCCAAGAGTATATCCAAACTCAACAACCAGAAGACGAGGAAAATTATGTGCCTGAAAATTCTTTAGATTATATAAAAATCAAACTCGAAGAACTCAATGCTCAAAATGAACAAATGAGAGAGTTTGTAAACCGGCAAGCAGAAACTCTATCAGACTACACACCTGTTGATCTGAGGAGTATTGTGCAAGAAAATCTCATATCATCGAATTTTGATGAATTCGAGAGCTCCGAAATCACCAATTATCCCGATGATACTTTTTATTCAGTCTTACCAATTTCACAACATATCGACACATTAGCCTCTACCGACGAGATCATCGATCCATCAATGGATAAAGAAGAAGTAAGGGTGACAAATTGGTACTCTTGGGAATACTATAACGTTAAAAATTTTACCCCCGAGGCCAAACAGAACTTCACCATTCCACAACCTTCCAACCCAATATTCTCAATAGACGAGTCATCCATCGGAAATGAACTACGAGCTGTAATAGATAATGACACCTCGAATTTCACCCAATTGGGTAATAGAGGTGAAAACTTTGATCCTGAGAATAAAAGGAAGGAAATATTAGGAATTGTCCACCCTATAGAAATAAGTATGTCGGTGTATATCGATCCATTTGACCAAGAACCAGAAAAGAGACATATCCATTTACTAAAAGCTACACTTAAAAAAGAATTAAGTAGTGACGATCGGGTGGGTCTAAACTTTAAACCCATTAATATATTTTATACCACCCGAGATGTGAATAACTGGCTCACTATTTTAATTCGTGGAACTTATTCTACCGACTTCACATGTCGTCAGCTAAGTGTGGGGAAGTTTAACCCCACTTAACGTTAAATTAGGGGTTCGGGTTATTGCATAACTCGTTAATAAAAATGCACGATTAGGGTAAAAGACGCATTTTCATATATTAGCAAACAGTTCAGAAAAGCAACCGTTTTTGAAGAAAAATATGTGTGATAAAACATAAAGGAATGAACGATGAGACGCGCCATCTATCATTCGACGAGCTTTGTAATTACAAACTGGGTATTTTTAATTACTTTTCTACACTAATCACCCTCATGAATTTATAATTATAGTCTGATTTCATGCAAATGAGGGCATTGCATGATCTCAAGTGTGGGGAAGGGTTATAAATTCTCTCGAGTTTATACTTGGCTTATTTGCCAAATTTTATGAAAATTTAAAAAATTTTAAACTAAATGAAGTCAAAATCATGTTTATACATATTTATGAACGATGAAAACTAGGTGTTAATACCGAAATTATCGTTACCTCGGAAAGGACATAAATTGAGAAACACCCTAAAACGATTGAATTCATTTAAAATAGAATAAAGGAGAATAAAAAGGCAAAGAAAGAAACTAAGTGTGGGGAGAATGTACCAAGTTATTCAATTAAAAACTATCTATCACATGTTTCTGTAAAGTTTATTGCAAGTGTTTTTGTTTTGGACTAAATTAACTGTTTTACCCGATTTATTAAAGAAAGATGGATCTACACGATGAATCAATTCCATCATTAAAAGGAAGTAAAGTCTTCCGAAAAGGACACGCGCTTCTTGATTTAGGTCAAGAAGTTGTCGTCCAGACCAGCTGTAGGTTGACGAAAAATCTAGAAAAGTCATCACTAAAATCAGCATGAAATCCACGGACCTCAGCATAAAACAGGGTCGCCAAGTGGTCAGATTTATCCTAACCATGAGAAGGATTTATCTCGTACAATGGGGAGGCACCGTGCAAATTAGCTTGATAAGACTAATGAATCAGATCCCCAGAAAGGATAATCTCCTTAAAAGATTAAAAATCAGCTTTTAAGCCTGATATTACTCAATCCTTGAGATTGACCTTAAAGATTGAGAATTACAAACTCATGGAATTCAATGATATCTAAACTCGAGCTTGAACGAGAAAATATTTTGATCAAATTATAAACCGATTTGTTTTCTGAAAACCCATTTTCAATGCGTTCATTACCATTGAACGTAAAATCCTAGGAATTCACCTAGAATTCATTAGGTCACCTGAACCAAATCGGGTGTCAACCGTAAGAACGGTGGTTGCATATTGGTCGAAGACAGGACCTTTTGCCAAGACCGAAAAACTATAGGGTGATCTTTACTATTGCTCCTACAAAGGATAGTATTGCATCCGACACGTTAAAGACCATAATCAAAAGCATGTCACGGGACATTGCCTTAACAGTTGCTTGTTCATCGCTTTCCTTTACAACCGGACGGTAGTTTACCGAAAGGTAATATACGGGACAAGTAAACTGGACGTGTTGCTTTCCTAATACAAGGTTAGCAAGTGGGTGAAACAAAACCATAAGTTTTGAGCTAAAATTTTCAAATCTGAAACCCACCAACCCACAAAAATATTTTGCAAACACCGGTGAAGGGTTATTCCGGAAAACCTGTCTAGGGTAAAATCTAGCATGAATTTTCAAAAGATCAAATGTTTTTATAAAGATCCAATTTCCTAACGGATCTAAATTTTCATAGTCATGTGGGACTGTAAACCACAAATGCTACTATCATTGTTTATACCGCCGTATCAAAATCACTGATGTACAAAGTGTGAAGAATAAAGAAGTGATTCTAGTGTGTTTTATTTCAAGACTGTATTGCTTGAGGACAAGCAACGTTCAAGTGTGGGGATATTTGATAGTGCTCCAAATGAACATATATTTAGTATCAATATCCCTCCGATATGTAAAGATTTCAGTTGAAATTGTTCCATTTTCATGTAATATTCATTTATATTAAATAAGTGCGAAGACAAAAGGCGAAAACAACGAATTGAAGACGCAAAGGTCCAAAAAGCTCAAAAGTACAAGATACAATTAAAAAGGTTCAATTTATTGATAAGGAACGTCTAAAAATGACAAGAGTACAAGTTACGAAACGCAAAGTACAAAATATCTCAGCGTACGCAAGGACGTTCGAAAATTCGGAACCGGTACATGAACCAACTCTCAACGCTCGACGCAACGAAAAAAAAATTACGAGTCTACTATGTATATAAATATAATATAATATATAAATAATTATAAAAATTATTTATATATTATATATATTTAAATAAAAACCGTCGGCAGCCTTGGATCTTAAACTTGTGGGCTGGTTTTGGAACCTCAGCGACTTGCGGAGCTGGAAGGCCAAAAGTGCCGCGACTCGCGGAGCACAGAAATTTCAGAATCCCTATAAAAGGTCGCGAATTCTGCCGAATAAATATAATAAAAATAATAATAATACTCCGTGTGTAATAATAATAATAATAAATATATATATATATATATATATATATATATATATATATATATATATATATATATATATATATATATATATATATATATATATATATATATATATTATATATATATATAGATTAGTGGTATATTAGATTAGTTTGGGTTATGTAAAAGTTATTTTTACGGGTTTTTAAAGTCGGAGCTCTGTCCGTGTAACACTACGCGATAAATAATCAATGTAAGCTATGTTCTCCTTTTTAAATTAATGTCTCGTAACTAAGTTATTATTATGCTTATTTAAAACGAAGTAATCATGATGTTGGGCTAATTACTAAAATTGGGTAATTGGGCTTTGTACCATAATTGGGGTTTGGACAAAAGAACGACACTTGTGGAAATTAGACTATGGGCTATTAATGGGCTTTATATTTGTTTAACTAAATGATAGTTTGTTAATGTTAATATAAAGATTTACAATTGGGCATCCCTATAAATTACCATATACACTCGATCGGACACGATGGGCGGGGTATTTATATGTACGAATAATCGTTCATTTAACCGGACACGGGAATGGATTAATAGCCACTAGAATAATTAAAACAGGGGTGAAATTACATTCAAGGGTAATTGGTGTAATTGTTAACAAAGTAGTAAAACCTTGGTTTACACGCAGTCGATAACCTGGTGTATTCATTAAACAAAGTATTAAAACCTTGTTACAATTCGAATCCCCAATTAGTTGGAATATTTAACTTCGGGTATAATAATAATTTGACGAGGACACTCGCACTTTATATTTATGACTGATGGACTGTTATGGACAAAAACCAGACGGACATATTAAATAATCCAGGACAAAGGACAATTAACCCATGGGCATAAAACTAAAATCAACACGTCAAACATCATGATTACGGAAGTTTAAATAAGCATAATATATTTTATTTCATTTTTTCTCGTACTTTTATTTATTGTCATTTCAATTATTGTTATTTATTTTATATTGTTATTTAAATATCGTCATTTACTATACGCTTCGCTTAAAATATAAATCGACAAACCGGTCATTAAACGGTAAACCCCCTTTTATATATTATTATATATAATTATATATATTTTGTACAAATATAGTTGTTTAAAAATATAGTGTGCAATAAGCCCGCTCCCTGTGGAACGAACCGGACTTACTAAAAACTATACTACTCTACGATTAGGTACACTGCCTATAGTGTTGTAGCAAGGTTTAGGTATATCCATTTTGTAAATAAATAATTAAAACTTGTGTAATTTGTAACGTATTTCGTAGTAAAATATAGTACTATCACGTACCCCCACGCTACCACATCATGACCTCTCTGTGTAATCGAGTTAGCCAAAAATCTATGAATAATACGAAGCTCGGCTATGTCAATATGTGTATAGGAGTGTCCTCCTGCTCGTGTAAAAACATCAAAATGTGACATACGCCTCCAAATGGCGTCAGCGTCAAAGTTACTATCTACCCTTTCACCATAATGAATCAAATTTGTAAAATCGGGTAATAGCAACTCACCAGGAGTATATATCTGTAAGGCCCTGGCCATGTCCAGCATGGACATTCTGTACATCCTACCGCCAAGGATAAACCTAAGAAATCATCTATCATCTATTCTAACTATATTTGTATCAAGTGATACAGTACTCATCAACTCAACACACCATTCCTTATATACAGGCCTACGAATGGTGAAAAGACGTTCCCAATCTGTAAAAGAAGAACTGCCATACCTTTGTACCAAAAGCTGTCTAACACGGTCAGCTAGATGGACCGTTTCCAAAGGGGCCCAATCGATTACCCTTGGCACCTCTACATTTTTTGTTACCAATTTGAATTTGTTTCTTTGATATGTCTCGTAATCTCTCCATCTCCTATCAAATCTCAGATTAGGATGCAGAGTGTGCTCAAGAATCGTTGGGAATTCTACTGGCGGCCTCATTGGGAATACTATGAATTCATCAACAAACTGTACCGGATCATAATAAGGTACGTGCTGATCAGGCTGTTGTTGTTGTTGTTCCTGTTGTGGTTGTTGTTCGTGTTGCATTTCTGGTTCTGGTTCTGGTGTTGGTGCTGGTCGTCTAGATGATGATGCTCCTGAACCTCCAGTATCGGCTTTCTGCAAAACACATTAAACACAAAATTTGTGCATCCAAATATGCATTAGTGTTAGCAAAATAACAACTTAAAACAATCACTATAACATGTTAAATCAAAATTAAACTTATACACATTTTCACAATTCTACACTTTTCAAATAAGCACATATGAAAATGTATACAAAATTCATAAGCATTTAACTCAAATAACATGTCAAAATAGTCATTACTAATAATTAAACAAGTCTCAAATGGCAAATATATCAAATTAATCAAGTTCATGAATTTTGGACTTAAAAAGTCCACTTTAATCTCTAAAAATCATGTTTAGGATCAATGTTTGGATCATTTAACTATCTAAACATGTTACACTACTCAATTTAGCAATAATTCATGACAAAAATCGGCCATAACCTGTTTATATCAAAAAGTCCCAAATTGCTCAAGAACACAAACCCTAGATTTCTAAAAATTTTGAAGTTTTTGGCTTCAAATCTTGTTAAATAGCATCAATCTAGGTTATACATGCATAAAATACTAACAATTTAACACTAATTACACTAGAAATTAACAAAATTGCATTAGGTAAAAAATTTGGTAATTATCACAAAAACTAGGAATTTATAGAGTTTAGGGGTGTAATTTTTACCATTTTGCTAAAGAATGAGAATCTAGGCATGATTAGAGCCAGAAAAATGAAGAATTATGGTGAAATTTGGTGAGGTTTTGAGTGTTTTTCGTATATGTGTGTGTGTTGTGTGGAGAAGATAGAACAGCGAGCTGTATGTATCAGGCCTGGAATTTGCCTCCATGCGATCGCATGGAGGGATAGGGTGATTCCCATGCGATCGCATGGGTACCCGGCTACAGTGTTTTGCCCCCCCCTTTTTTTTTTTTTAAATAAAACCTTATACTTTATAAAACTTATAATTAATTAAATTTTAAAAATTTGTTTTCCTTTAGGAGCGAGGGTGTTTCGGATCGATGTCCTAGTCTGTCCCTCGACAAAAATTTTAAAATTTGTCAAATCAAAGCGCGGTTTTAAAAGTAAAGATTTTTGGATTTTTTTAATGTTTTTGGCATACTTTAATTCAATAAGATTAAAAATAATGATAATAAAAGTTCTCGTCCCTCCCTCGGGTAAAGCAATTTCGGTTCAACAACCTAGTCTTCAACTCACGAGGAATTTTAAAAATCATATTTTTAACTTAGCGACATAAAGTAAATTTTTGTTTTTAAATTCACACAACTTAAATTTAAAATATGCATAAAATTAAAAATTCACATTTTTTAAAAATTAAAAATTCACACCAAACTTATATTATATTTTTGTTTTTATACATACAAACTTAAAAATATCAATTGTTCAAATATTTACAATTTTAAATATATTAATTTAAAAAGTTTACAATATTAATTTAATATTTATATATTAATTTTAAAAACATGGTAAAAATAAAATTAAAAATCTTTTTGGTCTTTTATCCCACTTTAATCAATCAAATATTATCAAAAATATGCGCCCCTCTTTTCGGTAAAGTAATTTCGGTTCTATGACCTATTTTAACTCATGACGAATTTTTGAAATATTTTGGGTTGATTGATTAAAGATATTTATACCTTAAGAATAAACGTTAATTTTCGCAGTGATGTAATAAATTTTTGTATGATATCAATAATTTCGGTCGCCAAACCTAATTTTATTCAATACCAATTTAATACTTTATAGCAAATAATTTAGCGTTTATTATCAAAAGGTTAAAAATTAAAATAAAAAATAAAAACTGTACAGACTTACCTGTGAGATAGTATTCTTAGTTATATGATCTATCCCATTCATAAGATAGTCGGTTTAATTGGTTTTCCATAGCTACATAGGCGTAACCTCGAGCATTCAGTGTTTTTTCTTCTAAACATATGAACGGTCCGTCTCTGCATAAAGTAACAAATTCGGTGTTTGAATAGGTTTGATTATTTGAACATTTACCTCCATGTGACCATTTTCCGCATTTGTGACATCTTTCTAGGTGTCGTGCTCTTCTTTTCGCTGCGGATTTTGATTTTCCTTTACCAAATTGTAACTTATTATCTTCGCATCCGGATTCTTTTCTTACTCCGTCCAATCTTTCTCTGATTACTGATACTAGTTCACTCGGAAGTGTGTCATTATTACGTTTAGTGATCAAATCGTGTAGCATTAGACCATGGTTTAGTTCACAGGAAGTCTTCATTTCGTAAAAACCTAAAAAAAATAAAAATTCAGAATGGGGGGAGAAGACTAGTTCTTTAGGGTCTACTAGGGAAAGACCATTCGGGTTCCATTTTCGAGAACTACACGAAAACAGAAAATCTAACTCTAACAGAAATACATATTATCCTTTAAAGACTTGATTCTCCCCACACTTAGTTAGCTGTGGTATCGAAATTGTGATTAACTTCGTTGTCGACTTTCATCGGATTATCTATGTAATGTTTAACTCTGTGACCATTAACTTTAAATTCAATTCCATTTGAATTTATTAATTCTATCGTTCCGTATGGGAAAACTCTTTTGACTATGAATGGTCCAGACCATCTTGATTTCAATTTTCCAGGAAATAGCTTGAATCGTGAATCGAAAAGAAGAACTCTGTCTCCTTCTTTAAATTCTTTTGAACTTCTGATTCTTTTATCATGTCATTTCTTCGTTCTTTCCTTATAGATTAACGAATTTTCGTATGCTTCATGTCTTAATTCTTCTAATTCATTTAATTGACTTAATCGTAGACGTCCGGCTTCATGTAAATCAAGATTACATGTCTTCAAAGCCCAAAATGCTTTGTGTTCAATTTCTACTGGAAGATGACATGCTTTTCCATAAACGAGTCTAAAAGGTGTGGTTCCAATTGGAGTTTTGTAGGCTGTTCTAAAAGCCCAGAGTGCATCCTCCAATTTAATGGACCATTCCTTCGGATTTGATCCTACGGTTTTTTCTAGAATACGTTTTAAAGCTCGGTTGGTATTTTTAACTTGTCCACTTGTTTGTGGATGATAAGCAGTGGAGATTTTATGAGTTACTCCATATCTTTTGAGAACTTTCTCAAGTTGATTATTACAGAAATGAGTTCCCCGATCACTTATTAAAGCTTTCAGTGTTCCAAACCTTGCAAAAAGACGTTTTAAAAAGTTGACTACAACTCGTGCATCGTTAGTTGGGAGAGCTTGTGCTTCCGCCCATTTAGATACATAATCAATGGCTACGAGAATGTAGAGATTATTATGAGATTTTGGAAATGGACCCATAAAGTCAATACCCCAAACGTCAAATACTTCACATACTTGAATGACATTTTGTGGCATTTCATCACGTTGACTTATTTTTCCGGCCCTTTGACAAGCATCACAGGATTTGCAAAGAAGGTGAGCGTCTTTGTAAATTGTAGGCCAATAGAATCCAGCATCATAAACTTTTCTTGCTGTTAGTTGAGGCCCATAATGCCCTCCTGTTGGTCCTGTGTGACAATAGTTTAAAATTTTACTAGCTTCATCTCCGAATACACATCGGCGTATTATTCCATTGGGACAACTTTTAAACAAATGTGGATCTTCCCAGAAATAGTGTTTTATATCACTGAAGAATTTCTTTCGTTTTTGGTACGATAATCATTTTTCAAGGAATCCACATACTAAGTAGTTTGCATAGTCTGCAAACCATGGAATTTCATTATAATCTATCTTCAATAGATATTCATCAGGAAAGTTGTCTTGTATGGCCGATTCATTTAGAACTTCTAATTCAGGATTTTCAAGACGAGAAAGATGATCAGCGACGAGATTTTCTGCTCCTCTTTTATCTCGGATTTCAATATTTGAACTCTTGTAAGAGTAAGATCCAACGGATTAATCTTGGTTTGGCATCTTTTTTCGAAAATAGGTATCTAAGAGCAGAATGGTCGGTATAGACCACCGTTTTTGCTAGAACGAGATATGAACGAAATTTGTCAAAAGCAAAGACAATAGCAAGGAGTTCTTTTTCAGTAGTTGTGTAATTTGCTTGTGCTCCTTATAACGTCTTACTAGCATAATATATAAGTTGAAATCTTTTTTCAATCCTTTGTCCTAAAACGGCTCCCATTGCAAAATCACTTGCATCGCACATTAGTTCAAACGGTAGATTCCAATTTGGTGTTATCATGATCGGCGTATTAGTGAGTTTCTCTTTAAGAATATTAAAAGATTTGATGCATTCATCTGAAAAGATGAATGGAACATCCTTTTCTAGGAGTTTATTCATAGGAGTGGCAATTTTAGAAAAATCTTTTATGAAATGTCGGTAAAAACCGGCATGCCCTAGAAAACTCCTAACTCCTCTAACATTGGTGGGATGTGAAAGTTTAGCAATTATATCTACTTTAGCTCTATCCACTTCAATTCCTTCCTTTGAAATTTTATGACCAAGAACGATGCCTTCTTTAACCATGAAATGGCATTTCTCCCAATTAAGTACTAGATTTGATTGTTCGCATCTAATAAGCATTCGTTCCAGATTAACTAGACATGATTCAAATGTATCACCGAAGACTGAAAAGTCATTCATGAAAACTTCCATGCATTCTTCTATCATGTCGTGAAAAATCGCCATCATGCACCTTTGAAAGGTTGCAGGGACGTTGCAAAGTCCAAATGGCATGCGTTTGTAAGCAAAAGTACCATAAGGGCACGTGAACGTGGTTTTCTCTTGATCTTCGGGTGCTATTGGAATTTGAAAATATCCGGAAAATCCATCAAGAAAACAATAGTAACTGTTTCCGGCTAATCTTTCCAACATTTGATCAATAAAAGGTAAGGGAAAGTGATCTTTTCTGGTGGCGTCATTTAATTTTCTATAATCAATACAAACACGCCATCCTGTTACAGTCCTAGTAGGAATAAGCTCATTTTTCTCATTTGTAATGACAGTCATGCCACCCTTCTTAGGCACGCATTAAACTGAGCTTACCCATGGACTATCAGAGATTGGATAAATTAAACCTGCATCTAGCAGTTTAATAATTTCTTTTTTAACTACATCTTGCATATTTGGATTTAGTCTTCGTTGGCGTTGCACATACGTTTTATGACCTTCTTAGATAAGGATTTTATGTGTGCAATACGAAGGACTTATTCCTTTAATATCATGAATTTTCCATGCAATGGCTGGTTTATGAGCTTTCAACATAGAAATGAGTTGTGATTTTTTATTTTCAGTAAGAGAAGACGATATTATTACAGGTAATTCAGATTCACCATGTAAATAAGCGTATTCCAAATGGTTTGGAAGTGGCTTTAACTCTAATGTTGGAGGTTCTTCTATCGATGATTTATATCGATATCTGTCTTCTTCTTTTAGCATTTGAATTTCTTCTGTTGTTGGTTCATATCCATTTGCTATTAGTGTAGCTAACATTTCAGCTTCATCAATTTGTTCAGTTCCTTCTCCTAAAGAACATTCTCCTGTTCCTTGTAATTCTAGAAATTCTTCCAACAATTCTGCATGTTAATCTATAGTTTGAATATAATAACATGTATCATCTACAGATTGCGGTTGTTGCATTGCTCTATCAACTGAAAAGGTAACACTCTCGTCCTCTATACTTAGGGTCAATTTTTTACCAAACACGTCTATCATTGCTTTAGCCGTGTTTAAGAATGATCTTCCTAATATGAGAGGAACTTGAGAATCTTCTTCCATGTCCAGAACAACAAAATCTACTGAAAATACTAAAGTACCAACTTTAACTAGCATGTTTTCCATTATCCCTCTAGGATATTTTATTGATCTATCGGCTAGTTGTATACTTATTCTTGTTGGTTTCAATTCTCCAAGGTCTAGTTTAGTGTATAGTGAATACGGCATTAAATTTATACTAGCACCTAAGTCTGCCAATGCTTCTATTGAACTAAGACTGCCCAGAAAACATGGAATTGTGAAACTTCCTGGATCAGATAGTTTTTCTGGTATCTTATTCAACAGCACTGCTGAACAATTAGCATTCATAGTAACAGCCGAGAGTTTTTCCATTTTCTTTCTATTTGAGATTAGATCTTTCAAGAATTTAGCATATCTAGGCATTCCTGAAATCACATCAATGAAAGGAAGATTTACATTTATCTGTTTAAACATATCCAAAAATTTGGATTGCTCGGCTTCAAGTTTCTCTTTTTTCATTTTACTCGGGTAAGGAAGTGGTGGTTGGTATGGTTTAACATAAGGTTTAGCCTTAACTATGTTATCTTCATTAACCTTTTCAACTACTGGTTCTTTTTCCTTATCTTGATCAGGTTGTGGTTCTTGTGGAGTAGGAATAGCTTCATCAGAAGTTACAGGTATTTCAGGTGGTTTAAGTGTTGTACCACTTCTTGTGGTAATGGCTTTAGCTGTTTCATTCCGGGGGTTTGCATTTGTATCACTAGGTAAACTTCCCGGTTTTCTTTCACCTATTAACCTTGCTAGGTTACTTACTTCTTGTTCCAAATTTTGAATAGAAGCTTGTTGATTTCTAAATGCTTGAGCATTTTGTTCATTAGTTTGTTTTTGAGATGTGAAAAACTGCGTTTGAGTTTCAACTAGCTTCGTCATCATATCTTCTAAATTCGGATTTTTATCATCGGTTTGTGGTGGTTTGTTTTGAAAATTAGGTCTTTGCTGATTGTAAGTATTATTGGATACTTGTTGATTGCTAGGACCTTGTTGGTTGTTGTATGGAATATTTCGGTTATATTTCTGGTTTTGATTGTAAATCGGTCTTGGCGGTTGATAATTATTCTGATAATTATTTCCAGGCCTTTGGTTTATGTATGAAATATTCTCTCTTTATTCCATTGTTAGTTCAATACTAAGACAATCTTTTGTCAAATATGGTCCTCCACACTGCTCACAACTAATTCGTATTGAGTGGATATCTTTAGTCATCTTTTCCATTCGTCTCTCGACAGCATCTATCTTTGCGGAAATAGAATCTAAGTCATGGCTAAAATCGGCTCTAGCTGCTTTAGATGATCTAACGATATCTTTTTCTTGGTGCCACTCATGTGAGTGGGAAGCAGTGTTATCAATAATTTCGTTAGCATCAGTTTCGGTTTTCTTCATAATAGAACCACCAGCTGCTATATCGATGTCTTTCCTTGTAGTGATGTCGCATCCTTGGTAGAATATTTGTACTATTTGACAGGTGTCTAAACCATGTTGCGGACATCCTCTTAATAACTTTCCAAATCTTGTCCATGCCTCATATAGAGTTTCATTTGGTTTCTGTGTGAACGTAACAATTTCTCCTTGAAGTCTTACGGCTTTAGATGCCGGAAAGAATTGTTTAAGAAATTTTTCAACTAAAATGTCCCATGTATCAATCGCCCCTTCAGGTAACGATTCCAACCAATCTTTGGCTTCTCCCTTTAAAGTCCAGGGAAATAACATGAGATATATCTGTTCATCCTCCACTTCTCGGATTTTAAATAGAGTGCAGATCCTATTAAAGGTACGAAGATGTTCATTTGGATCTTCCTTCGACGCACCACTAAATTGGCATTGATTAGTTACCATGTGTAGAATTTGTCCTTTGATTTCATAATCTGGCGCATTAATGTCTGGATGAGTAATTGCGTGACCTTGGCCAGTGCGTTTAGCTCTCATTCGGTCTTCCATACTTAAAGGTTCCAGATTCTCCATAATTGAATTTGTTGAATCAGAATCACTAGAGGATTCTGATTTAATGGTTCGTTCCTCAACAATCTCTGTTTGAATGATTGGTGGTTCCAGAGGAAAAATTAATGGTTCAGGATCTACGAATTGTCCCTGAATATTCCCCGGATTCTCAATTGTGAGGTCGGGTTCAAAAAATGGATTATCGGAAATTTGAATTGGAGTACTTGGTCGACTGGATGACGATTCTAAAGAAAATCAACGGCGGTAATATTTGCTAGATGTCTTGATCTAGTTACAGGTGGTGAACGTACAAAAGGTGGTGAACGTCTTGCTCGGTGCATTTACTGAATATCCTATTAGTTTGTTAAAAGGAAAGAAAAATTATATAAGTTATCCAATTAATAGACTTTTCTGATTTTGTCCACATTTCGAATAGCCAAAAGATGCAGCAGAGGGGCAGGATTCGTTTGGTCTCAATATAATTGAGGACTGTTTGGCTCCAATAACCCGGTCCACGTACAAATCCAACTATTACTACGAACCAGAAAATTTTGATGTCTATCAATTTAACCACTTAAAATAAATTTTCGTAATTTTAAGAAGTATAGATAAGAAGTAGAAAAAATTGTAAGTCCTAAAAACTAGAATGACGAGAAATAAGAAAGAAAAAGAGCGCGTCGAAAAAGGTCGAAAAATAAGAAAGAAAAAAAAATGACTATAAAACTTTAAAAAAAAAAACTCGACTAACCCAACCTTATTACTATCACTAGCTTAAAATTATAATCGCAAATTGAGATTACTAATTGGAATGATAATTGATACATAGGTAAAAGGTGTCTAAAAATATTAAAGCTTACAGGAAAAACTATATCCCAAATGGCAATATCTTAAAAAAGAACTAAAACTTAAAAAGGCGTCGCAAAATTCTAAAGCACCTAAATCTTAGTCTAAAGAAAAAGTACTTAAGGGATTTTACGGCAAGGCCTAAAAATCTAGAAATAAAAATAACTATGGCAAAAACTATGAATTAAAACTAAATACGAGCGAAAAATACAAATATTACACTAAAACAATTAAAAAGGGATAAAATATAAAAATATACTAAAATTTGAAAAAAGTACAATTTTTATAAAAATATTATTTTTATATTATTTATTTTATAAAACTATTAATTTTAAATTTTAATTAAACTAATTAAACTAAATATATAAATTAAATCTAAAAACTAATAACTAATTAAATAATAAAACCTAATTAGGGTTTATTAAATAATAATAATAATACACCGTAATAAATGCAGTTTTAGGGTTACAGTTGGCGTGTCAGACACTCTCATGCGATCGCATGAGTTTATGCCTTCGTGCTCATGCGATCGCATGAGCTGAGGTTTTGGGCCAGGTTACGGGCTGCTACAGTAGCAGGCCCGAGTGTTTTTATATTTTTTTTTCTGTTTTGAATTTTCTGTTTTATATATTTATGTAATATATTTATATAAATTAAATAAAACTTATATTTTTATAAAATAAAGATAAAGAAACTTTTATAGAACTTAAATATTTAGCAAACTCTTAAAAATATTTATATTTTTGTTTTCTTTTTATATTTTTGAATATTTAAAACGTATTTTTATAAAAGCGTATTTTTTTATAAAAGTAAACTAAAAAGAAAAATCTTTTTTTTATATATATTAGCGTTGCGCTTCCGGCTTTTAAGCTAGATTGTCTCCGGCAGCGGCGCCAAAAATACTTGATGGTATGCGAGGTGTATATAAAATAGCTTAAATTTTACTAGAAAATACTATTAAATACGATACAATTTTACACAAGATATTTATTTATTTATTGAATGGATAAACTTAAACCTTGCTACAATACTTATAGGTAGTGTACCTAATCGTACAGTAGTGTAGTTTTTAGTAAGTCCGGTTCGTTCCACATGGAATCTTTTTCACAAAGCTTAACGCTATATTAGTTTAAATTTATAAAAATACAAATATATATATAAGTAATATTATTATTATAAAGGGGGGTTTTTACCGTTTAATGACCGGTTTGTCGATTTTAAAAACTTTAGTTGCAGTTAAAACAAAATGTAAAATATTAAATAAATAAAAGACTTAATTTAAAGCGTAAAGTAAATAACGATAATGAAATTGCGAATAATAAAAGTGCGATAAAATAAACTTGCGATAATTAAAAAGTACGATAATTAAAAGTGCAATTAAATACAATAACAATAAATAAAAATGCGATAATTAGAAGTGCAATTAAATATAAAATAAAGGAAATTAAATATGAAATAAAAGAATTATGCTTATTTAAACTTTCGTAATCATGATGTTTGACGTGTTGATTTTAGTTTTATGCCCATGGGTTAATTGTCCTTTGTCCTGGATTATTTAATATGTCCGTATGGTTTATGTCCATAACAGTCCATCAGTCATAAATATAAAGTGCGAGTGTCCTCGTCAAATTATCCTTATACCCGAAGTCAAATATTCCAACTAATTGGGGACTTAAACTGTAACAAGGTTTTATTACTTTGTTTAATAATTACACCAGGATGTCGACTGAGTGTAAGCCAAGGTTTTAATACTTTGTTATCAATTATGCCAAGTGTCCTTGTACATAATTTCACCCCTGTTTTAATAATTCTAGTGACTACTAATCCATTCCCGTGTCCGGTTAAATGAACGATTATTCGTACATATAAATACCCTGCCCATCGTATCCGATCGAGTGTATATGGTTATTTATAGGGACGTTCAATTGTAAATATTTATATTAAAATTAACAAACTATCATTTAGTTAAACAAATATAAAGCCCATTAATAGCCCATAGTCTAATTTTCACAAGTGTCGTTCTTTTGTCCAAACCCCAATTATGGTACAAAGCCCAATTACCCAATTTTAATATTTTTAACCCAACATCATGATTACTTCGGATTAAATAAGCATAATAATAACTTAGCTACGAGACATTAATGTAAAAAGGTTGAACATAACTTACAATGATTAAAAATAGCGTAGCGTTACACGGACAGAATTTCGACTTACACCCTTACAATATTCACCAACACACCCTTATTATTATAAATTAAAATTAAAATTATAATATAAATACAAATATTATACGTTGAATGAGGAGAAGAAAAAGATGTGTTTTGTGTTACACCAAAGCTCGATTTTTATAGGCATGTGGGCTGGAACTGTGCACCATGCGATCGCATGGAGTTTCTTCCTCCAGGCCATGCGATCGCATGGCCAGCTGGGGAGACTCAAAAGTCTTTGTTTTTTTATGCCGACGGTTTTTAAATATAATATAATATATATATTAATTTGAAAAATTAATTATATATTATATTATATTCATGTGCATAGTTGACTTGAAATTTTTAGTCCGTTGCGTCGAGCGTTGAGAGTTGACTCTGGTCCCGGTTCCGGATTTTCGAACGTCCTTGCGAATAATTTAATATCTTGTACTTTGCGTTTTGAATCTTGTACTCTTGTAATTTCGAGACGTTTCTTATCAATAATTGGAACCTTATTGATTGTATTTTGTACTTTTGAGATTTTTGGTTGTTTGCGTCTTCGATTCGTCGAATCTGTCTTTTGTCTTCACCTTTTATTATTTAAACGAATATCACTTGTAAATAGAACAATTACTACTAAAAGCTTGTCTTTCTTGAGGAATAATGCTATGAAATATATGTTCGTTTTTAGCATTATCAGTAACCCATAAGCCTCTTGAACAAGCTCCAAAAACACTTAGGTGATAAGAAAGAGATGGTAGCACGACCATTGTTTGACCAGATTAGGGTGTAACAGATCATGAGCTTGTGCTGGTTGCATTGCTGGTTATGTTGCTGATTACATTGCCCAACTCATCCGCATCAGTCTGTCACAACTACCCGTTCTCGTGTTTGTTGATTTTCTCTTTCGGGTGAGTAAACTTTTTCCTTTTCAATTAGTACTCTGCCTAGTAGTTAAAGATAGTCATCGTGTTACCACCTTCTCTCTTTTTTGTTCTCTAACATACTTATAACCTCCTCGTAGAACCGTAAACTTTGTTGTCGTTGTCATCGGCCTTGGCTTCTCGCCGGAATTCCAGTTTTATGCTTCCTTTTCTTCCTTTCTCTTATCATTTTGTTTCTCTCTTCTTTGATTTTTCTTTTCGTTTTTTGGCTGCAACTACGTTCCTCACTTATGTTGGTGAGTTAGGTAGATAAGAACACATGACCACTCTCCGTCCCTAGTCTCAAGGTGGGTAGAGTTTAGGTTTTTTTCTCTATTCTCGCAAGTTTGCGTGCTCAGTCCAAGTCGTTGCCTCTTTGGAGTATTTGTCTCGCTGAAGCTCAACTTACCACATTCTCTTACCGAGTGTGTAACAATTCACCACCTAGTTGGTGGTGACCGCCCTCTGTTTTGTGTGGGAATGGGCGTCAACCATTTTTGCATTCGTGATAGCGGTGATTATTGGGGTTGTCATCACCGACAGTGTGGTGGTTTACCACCTAGTTGGTGATGGCGGCTTGCTGCCACATGCAGTGGTGAAGAGTAGTCAGTTGGTAGGGCTTTACCGGCTTTCTCTTGCCAGAGGTGAGGCATTTTATCACCCGTTGATGTTTCCCGTTCTTGGTCTCATGTGGGGGAGGTGGTCCCTTTAGTTGTTGCGGCTAGAGCTTGCTTTTCTCTCAGCGGGATTTCATGGTTTTTGTTATGTACTTGATTGCTAGTTCGAGGGTTCGTTGTAGCTTTCCCCTCTAATTTTGTCTCTCGGGTTTAATTAGGCGATGATCTTCCTATGTAGGACATATACTTTAAACCTGGTTGGTGTGGCATGTTTGTGGCTCGGGGTCTCGTGTGCTGCAACTTGGGGTATTCTTGTGGTTGTCGGTGCTTCTGCTTATTGAAAGAGTTTGTGAACGTTGACGTTCTCCAAGTGTTCTGTTTGTCTTCGTCGAAAGGGGTTGGTCCTGCTGCTTCTTTGGCTGTTTTTTGATGTGTTCATGTTATTTATTTGTCTGTTTGGCTTTCATTTTAAGTTCCACCAACACGGCAGCTAGATTTAATATGGTTTGTCATTTAGTTAATTTTATCGTATATTACAAACGTTGAATAGGATTATTGTTGTGTGTTGTAACCACTTATGAATTGTAGTTGATCTTCGGATCCTACTGTAGAGACCCGTCCTAATCTATCTAGAAGAATACATTACATTTGGTTACATCGCGAGGTACTTGACTTCTATATGATATATTTTACAAATATTGCATTCGTTTTTAAAAGACAAACTTTCATTACAATGAAAGTTGACGGCATGCATACCATTTCATAATATATCCAACTATAATTGACTTAATAATAATCTTGATGAACTCAACGACTCGAATGCAACGTCTTTTGAAATATGTCATGAATGAATCCAAGTAATATCTCTAAAATGAGCAAATGCACAGCGGAAGATTTCTTTCAAACCTGAGAATAAACATGCTTTAAAGTGTCAACCAAAAGGTTGGTGAGTTCATTAGTTTATCATAATCGATCATTTCCATAATTTTAATAGACCACAAGATTTCGTATATGTGACAACCCGGAAATTTCCGATCAAATTTAAACTTAATCTTTATATAGTTTCGACACGATAAGCAAAGTCTATTAAACCGAGTTCCCAAAATGTTTGAACTATTATTCATGAATGCATTTGACCTTCGACTATTCCCGACGATTCACGAACAATGGTTTGGAAAATAAATAAATAAATATATATATATATATATATATATATATATATATATATATATATATATATATATATATATATATTATACATATATAAATATATATACATATACATGTGATCTTTAAACATAATTAGTAAATTATGTATATTGTGATATATATATATATAAAATGAATAAATATTAATTCTTGAATATATGCTATTATATATTAATGATTATCACATAGTTAAAAATATGTAATTGTAACATATTAAATTGAAATTATAAGTTAAAATAATTGGTGTAGTAATATTATTATTATTTTCAATAGTAATATCAAAATTAATATCAATATAACATACAAAAGTGAAACTTGATATATATGAATTGATACAGTATTATTATTAATAAAATTATCATCAGTTAGCAGTTTGTTGTTAATGGTCCACAATTAGTTGCTCAATAAAATAAATAAAGACCCCATCGTATTCGTATTGATCATAATTAATCTCGACCCATGGTACCATATTGTCAAATGACGTGTTGCCTACATAAAGTACCGTGTTGTCAGATGACGTGTTGCATACAATCATGAGGTCTTATGATTAATCTTCTCGTGTTGTTTACGGGTGGTCCTGAAATATATAAAATTAAATCATAAGTAAATATATATTAAATATTATGTAAATTAGCCAAGATATGATTAATCCGATTTTGTCATAATATGATATATTACAGGTTTTGAAGTGTTTTAAAAATCAAATTAGAAGGATCTATTTAGTTTGCGAACAGGTTTGAAATCATTCAAACTATGTTCTTGTTGTTAAAAATTTTATAACACAAAATAAGATAGCTATATAAATATGAATCGAATAAGATTATGAATAAGGTTACTACCTCAAGTTTCTTGGATAAAGCTACTGAAAAAGATAGAAAATAATCTTGATCAAACTTTCTTATAATGATTATAGGTTATTCATGAAGCTAGTTCTTCATGAGTATTTGCAAAGATTGTGAAGAACACTTAGAGTTCCTAAGAGTGTGTTTTTGGTTAGAGAAAGATGGTTGTAAGAATGAAATGAAAAACCAAGGTGATGGTGATACTTATAGGACAGTCTGATTGTTGAGGGAACAAGGACAAATTTTTGTGTTGAATTTTTGAGTAATAATGTATGCTAGCTTACAAATAAGATTCCCTCTTATCTAGGGCAGATCTAAGGCTGATAAGGATATTGATTTGATGTGTATTTACCAATAGTAGATACGTATAGATGATGGGTATGATACGGTAAAAGAAGCTCAAAATTGGGCTTTTATTTTGGGTCCAACCGGGCCAAAAATAAAATTTTAAGACATTTTTAATAAAGCAATGTTAGCCCAAAAAAAAAATTTCCAAGTTGACCTGGCAGCTCGACCCCAGCCAGGGGCTCTGCCCCTTAGACTCCGCCAGGTGTTGCCACCCCTTGGACCCCGCTTATCGGGGGCGCTGCCCCCGAACCCCCGTCATAATCAAGATAAGTTCAAACAAGTGTGCACTCCACACTTCCCCAAACTTGTTCGATATTTATCAAGATTATTTTGGTTACAAATTAATCCCATTACACTTAAATCATATTGGTGACATAAATCACAACACATTATAGATTGTAAGTATATATGTCAAAGAACGTTACATATAGTTATCGTTTTGAAAACTTAAGTTAGTGGTCTCAAAGTATACTTATAACTCATTGTTGTTAGTTCGCAATGAAATGTTAAACCATCCTTAAATCATGTTAAATATGTATAGATATGTACATATACATAATCGTATAATTATCGTGTGTTATATAGTTCGTGATATCATCGGTCAAATTGGACGGTCAAACGTTGTGTAAAACTCTTTTCAAAAATATAAGTCTCAATAGTTTGGATTGCTTATCATGTTGGTAAGGTTTAATTTATGTAAATATTAATCTCATAAGTATAGAACGATCGGAAAATTCTGGGTCGTTACACATGTGATCTTTAAACATAATTAATAAATTATGTATATTGTGATATATATATATATATATATATATATATATATATATATATATATATATATATATATATATATATATATATATATATATATATAAAATGAATAAATATTAATTCTTGAATATATGCTATTATATATTAATGATTATCACATAGTTAAAAATATGTAATTGTAACATATTAAATTGAAATTATAAGTTAAAATAATTGGTGTAGTAATATTATTATTATTTTCAATAGTAATATCAAAATTATTATCAATATAACATACAAAAGTGAAACTTGATATATATAAATTGATACAGTATTATTATTAATAAAATTATCATAAAAATCATTATTATTATTAGTTCCATTATTATTATTATTATTAAAATTGATATTAAATATTAATGTTATAAAATTAATCTTATTATATTTTCTTTATATATCTAAAATACAGATATAGATATAAACAATACAAGGTTATATTTATACTGATATATATAAATACATATACAATTACAGAATTTGAGATATATATAAGAATACATATGTATAAATACAATTATATACATATATAACTTCAGATATTTGCACGCGTAATTTTTTTTAAACATCTGATTCAGTTCCTTTTTCTTTTTCTTTCTTATTTGTATTTGCTGTTACACCTGTGAAGGAAGCTGTTCCAGCAGTCCTACCATAAGACTTTGATCGATCATTATTGTGGAATCAATTCTTTAAATAGTGTTATATCATCCACTCCTGCTAATTGATAAAGGAGCAGATACATTTTTTTTTCCTTTCTTTCTTTATTCTTCTTCCCTGCTACGACCCATTTAATCAAAAACTCAATCTTGGATCATTTATCAAAATCTAAAATTACAGTTGAGTTAGGAATCGTCCAATTAAATTTCCTGTAAGTTTTCTAGTTCCAATTCTTCTTAATGACATCGAATTATCGAGTCAAAGTTAAGTTTTAAAAAGTCAAAGAAAACGTTCTTGGTAAAATTGAATCTGATTTTGGATGTTTTAAGATTAATTGATGATTTCAATAGATTTTAGATGTGATTTGAAAACATTTTCATGTAGAAATTATAGCGTAAAAGTGTATGCATCGTTGAATCAATTTTTATTTTTATTTTTTTTCTTAGTCCGTCGAACAGCAGACTGGCTCTTTTATTTTTTTATTTTTTTTTTCGTTTTCAATTACTGCAAATACAAAATAATGACTAGTTTTAATTATATTGGGAATCTAAAACATTGATTTTTGGATTTAAACTGTAAGGGATCGATTTTTATGAGGAAGGAAGAAGCTGTCGACAGTAGAGTACGGGTTATATATATTTAAGGGGTAACTTTAATCAGAAAAATAGAAACAGAGGAACGATTCTGTTTAAACTTCACTATATAATAGAATTATAAAGATTTTTGTTGGGAGTTTAATCGATCGATTGTGAAAATTGGGGAAGAAGAAGAGACTACGTATATACGGGTTATAAATAATGGCGAGTCTCTTAAAATAGAAAAACGGGCCACAGCTCCATGGTTCAAGGTGTTAGCGGGTTTGCGGGAGGTCGCGGGTTCGAGTCCCGGCTTGGGCGGTTTACTATTTTTTTAAGCATTTAATGGTAGTACACTTATTAACTTATTGTTATTATTATTATTATTATTATTATTATTATTATTATTATTATTATTATTATTATTATTATCATTTTTATTATTATGATTATAATTATAATTGTTATAATTAGTATTATAATTAATATTATTATTAACATCATTAATAATAAAAGTTACCATTTATTACTACTAACACAAGTAAAAATTACAATTATAACTACAATTATTATTAACATTATTATTAATATTATTAGCATTATTATTAAGAAATATTATTATTAATATTATCAATAGTATTACTATAAGGAATACCAATATTATAAAATCTTATCATTTGAGTATTATTATCAATATTATGATTATGATTGATATTCTTGTTATGTTACTAGTATTATTAGTAATTGTTATTATTATTATTACTAGTATTATAATTATTATTAATAATACAATTATCATTATAGGTATCATAATCATTATTATTATTATTATCATTATAAGTATGATTATTTATATTATAATGAGTGTTATTAATATGTAACTACCAAAATCGTTATTATAAGTATCATTAACCGAAAAATTAACATTTTTCAGTTATTATTATAAATATCATTAGTAATATCATTGATATAATTATTAACAATAATACCTTATTTAGTAATATTAAGTATTATGATTATTATTATTATTTTTATAGTAGTATTACTAAAATTACTATTTTTAACAAACAAATGATATATACATATACAAAAATATATTTAATAACAAAACGAAAAGTAATATTTTATATAACAAAATAAATATATGAAACATATATATAATTAACATAAAAAGTATATACCTAATAAATTTGTATATATTGTTCGATTACAACCATGTATATTAATAAATATACACAAATGATATAGGTTCCTGAATCCGAGGCCAACCCTGCATTGTTCAATATAGTCATATGTATTTTTACTACAAAATACATTTGGCGAGTTTCATTTGCTCCCCTTTTAAATGTTTTTGCAATATATATTTTTGGGACTAAGAATACATGCGCTGCTTTTATAAATGCTTTACGAAATAGACACAAGTGATCAAAACTACATTCTATGGTTGAATTATCGAATCGAATATGCCCCTTTTTAGCTTGGTAGCCTAAGAATTGGTGTTTATTATAATTTCCACCAATTGACGCGAATCCTAAAGATATATCTATGGACCTCGACAAGTCCCATTCGGGTTACGAACGCTTTAGTACTTCGATTATCATATCCGATGAGAGTCCCGAAATGATGGGGATATTCTATATGCATCCTGTTAGTTCGGTTATCAAGCGTTCACCATATGAATGAATTTTAATTCGCGGGTTACACGTGTTATTATGTACTCGGGTTACGTGTACAATTAAATATCTAAAATCTTGTGGTCTATTAAAATGATGAAAATGATTGTTTATGATAAACGAATGAACTCACCAACCTTTTGGTTGACACTTTAAAGCATGTTTATTCTCAGGTATGAAAGAAATCTTCCGCTGTGCATTTGCTCATATTAGAGATATTACTTGCAGTTATTCATGACATATTTCAAAAGACGTTGCATTCGAGTCGTTGAGTTCATCAAGATTATTACTAAGTCAATTATAGTTGGATGTGTTGTGAAATGGTATGCATGCTGTCAATTTTCGATGTAAAGAAAGTTTGTCTTTTAAAAATGAATGCAATGTTTGTAAAATGTATCATATAGAGGTCAAATACCTCACGATGTAATCATATGTTATTGTATTCGTCCCTATGGATTAGGACGGGTCATCTCATATGGTATCAGAGCGGTGGTCTTAGCGAACCAGGTCTTGCATTAGTGTGTCTAACTGATAGTTGTTTAGATGCATTAGTGAGTCTGGACTTCAACTGTGTTTGCATGTCAAAAGTTTTGCTTATCATTTCGTGTCGAAAATCATCTACTTATCATCCTTAGGAAATTACCTGCTTATCATTCATAGTCTAGACACATCTTACTGCATTGATTGCATGAATAGAGTATAGACAAATCCATATCTTAGCGTATCTGTTACGGTAGACTTTATCTGACACGTTTCCTTAATTTCCTCCGTAATCTACGGGATCTTCTGTACTATATTAGATATTCTATATAATTAGAATATTATCCGATAACCGAAAAATCATTTCATATCGAAAATCCTCTAACTGATCATAAGAAATGGATCCTACACCTAGCTTGGATTCCATTAGTTTTGGAAGCAATTTCGAGATGCGTATTGAAGTAGACTCCGAAGTCAATGAACCCAAAGTGTCTCCACCGTTTAGCTATTTTTCTTTTTGGAGGAGATGGGGGTGGGTTCGAGACTTACTCACTCGATGGAGAAATGAAGAAGGGGAGTCCTACCGCAAACCAAACTTACCTCCTAACATCGGAGAAAACGATGTACTCACTGGTGAACCTATGCGCAACACTGTATTCACTCTTCTTGCTAAAGTTTTCTACCTCGAAGGTCGCATTACTGTAATCTCAGAAAATATTCAACCTCTACTTCCGAATACCAATCAAAAGGGAATATTAGAAGAAGTTAGGGAACTTCGAATTGATAATCAAGATCTATCGAATCAGATGAGTGGATGGATAGAAATGATAGAGGGTAGGATAGAAACCCTGACAAGAATGGTGCGTGATTTACAAGCTATACTTACTACACCAACATCATCACCACCATCAGCAGCACCAGCAACATAACCAGTACCAACAACAACAACAACATCATTACACGTCTCAACTTTGCAATCTATACCTCAAGCCAGTGTTGTAAATCTCCCGAGATCTCCCCGAGATCTCATTTTTAGAAGGCAACCGAGACGAGATGTTCATCTCCCGAGAATTCTCGGTCAACAGGGTCAAACTTAGTCAAAGCCACGATTTCTCGTATTTTCTTGCTAGTTTGTAAGATTTTTTTGTAAAACTCACAATTCTTAAGATTTTCTAGCTCATTTCTCGGATATTTTTGTAAAATCTCGTAAAAACGTATATAAATATACAAATATTTATGTTTTTATGTATATTTTTATTAAAAAACTATAAAGTCAACATAAGTCAACGTTCGAGATCTACCCGAGATTATTCCGAGATGCCGAGATCTCCCTAAAAAGTCCAAACGAGATCTCCCCGATATCCGAGTTCTCCAACCTTGCCTCAAGCATAATCATCGTTCTACGAATCGTTCTACATAAACTATCTTCGTCCTTCATAGTGATTATGTAATCTCTAATGTTTTAGAGATTATGTACTTTAGTTCTAGCCATAAATCTGATAAGTTTAATATCACATTGACTCATTAAATCCATGATCACGTCTGAAGAAAATATATATGTATATATGTTTTCATAAAGATTGTAATTAAAATTTTTATTGTACAAACTGTTAATGATGAAAATATTTTAACGGGTAGGTAATACCCGATGAATATTTAGATTTCACATTAATAAGTTACACTGTATATTCTTCAAAACTGATTCAATAGTCATTTACTATCCTATTTACATCCACAGATATACGAATCCGTTCACCACAAAATAACCATTTTCATTCAATTTCATATTTGAATTTTGACTTATCAGAATCCAACAAGTGGCATAATGAAGAAAACATTGGACAAAATAAAATTTGTTAGAAACAAACAAATTAACTATGAGAAATTTTGTTAAGAATCCACGCTAACTGTTTTCAGCTAAATGTTTCTAGCTAACTGATTACATTTTATTTATCGCAATTTTATTTATCGTCATTTAATTTCTGTTATTTATTTTACGCACTTTAAATATCGGGACACGTATACAAGGTTTTGACATATCATATCGACGCATCTATATATATTATTTGGAATAACCATAGACACTCTATATGCAGTAATAATCGAGTTAGCTATACAGGGTTGAGGTTGATTCTATAATAATATATATACTCTGAGTTGTGATCGAGTCTGAGACATGTACACGGGTCACGATACGTATTAATTAATTCGAATATTATAAACTATATATAAGTTATTGAATTGCTAACTGTGGACTATCGATATCGGATAATTAAAATAAATTAAAATATTGATTATAACATATGAAACTAAACAATTCTTCAAGTTTGCCACTTGATTTCATCTTAAACCTCATTTGTATCTTGACAATTACAATCTGTGTTCAAACCTTTCATGATTCTTGAAAACACCTCAAACGAGAGGATGAACCAACCGCATTTCATCTACGGAAGAAAAGATTGATGCATATAGTTATACACCTAAAACTACTCGAAACCTGAGTATACGTTTAACACGTAGCTGTGCTAATTCCTTCATTACACAAAATAACTTGGTAATCCCTTTCAAAATAGCAAATTTTGTCACAGCTTCAGCAAATCACCATCGACTTTTCGTTCGAAACAATCTTATTATAACTTTGATATATATGCGTGCTCTTTATTGTTACCGGGGAACCTTTCATATTCCACCATATTACCGTCAGCGTTTAATCATCTAAAAACACAATTCTCCTGAAATCACCTCGAATTAATAACCGATGATTCAGATATCGTAGCATTAAATGCAGAGGAAATAGAAAAATGGTAGATGGCCTAAACGGCCAAAAGTTTGATGATAAAGAAAGGAGTGTTAGGAACGCTCGATAGAAAATTTGGTACTGAAAAACAGATTGAGCTAACCGTGAAGGAGACCAAGGACAAATACAAGGACCAAACCCTATATTCAAAGGATCCAGGTAATTCTTGATCCGATGAAATCCTTAGAGAATATCTTTCTCCGAGGTCATGTTAAAATCTTGCGGAAAATTTTTCTTCATCAACCTTCGAACTTAGAAATTCCAAAATATCATCATAAATATCTTCGATATTTCTGAGAATATTTTCATAAATAATCTCGTCCGAAATTATATACCTCTTCGTGCTATCTGTAATACATTATACTGGAAATTTCTGTAAAATCTAAGTATAAACTATGAATGAATTCTGAAGTAGTGTTGGGAACTGAAGCATGAGTTAGTATAATATAATGACACTTGATCAACGTGATTATATTACAGTAAGTCATGTTGAGTTTCTAATGGAACGTGATGATTCACAGATCTTAACGTCATCATGTGCCATGTTACATAACTCTATCATTCTACTTAACCTCCGAACATATCAAGAAAAATATATTCTTGATAGTTCTATCTTCTGTAATTCTGGTAATTTAACCAATCAAATCGTGCTATTATAATTCTTCTACTTAGTATATTATGATCATTCAAAATTTCATACATATGAATTCTGGACCATTATTCGCTTGACTTGAGGTCGGAAAGAGAAAACAAAAGCATTGAGCTCCGAAATATAAAGGAGGATATAAAGCTCGATAACAACACGTAAATTACAAGCCGTGTATGTCAATGTTTATTGCAACATAAAGACACGGGAGAATTAAAAACACTATAACCCCAAGGGCGAAGTAGAAGAAAACAGATTCCTCCGGTGGAAGTTGGAAAAGGAGAATGATTGTGACGATAGTCAGGATAAGGACAAGGATTAGAACTGGATTAAGCATATCTTTTGAATGTATGAACTAAGAAAGAAGGTATAGGAATGGTGAAAATAATGGAACAGAAAAAGTTTAATTTATAATGGAAATATCAGACAAAGTAATCAAGGTAGATCATCGTATTTAATTAAAGAGATCCTAATTTCCTTAAATCTCGAAGAATTAGATCTTATAGATTTTTAAGATTTTCTTTTGAATCCCTTGAATTTCGGAAATCCACCATTACTACGTCAAAAGTTAAATTTCTATCTTTTGTGATAGCTTCACTCATACTCTCCGAATAATCGAATTACTTTATCCACATTACTCAATGATGATAAAATTCTATTTATCGACTCATATTCGTCATGAAAACATTTTTATCGTTAGCCATGACGACCTCGATCAAATTTCGGGACGAAATTTCTTTAACGGGTAGGTACTGCGACGACCCGGAAATTTCCGATCAAATTTAAACTTAATCTTTATATAGTTTCGGCACGATAAGCAAAGTCTATTAAATCGATTCCCAAAATGTTTGAACTATTATTCATGAATGCATTTGACCTTCGACTATTCCCGACGATTCACGAACAATGGTTTGAAAAATAAATAAATAAATAAATAAATATATATATATATATATATATATATATATATATATATATATATATATATATATATATATATATATATTATACATATATAAATATATATATATACATATACATGTTGTCATAACCCGACCTTAACCATAGGACGAATACAATAACATATGATTTCATCGCGAGGTATTGACCTCTATATGCGACGTTTTTCAAAAACTGCATTCGTTTTTACAATACAAACCATAACTTTTATTACAAATACAAGGTTTAAACAAGATAATAATGATTATCGTTTAGCGATAATCTTAGACTTACAAACTTTACATGTGATAATAACAATACGACTTCCAACATATTTTACATTACAAATCCTCCGATATGCAGTTTTATTTTTGACACAAATATGCATACTCAAGATCTTGTTTAAATTCAACATGTTGCAGCAGAAGCTTTTAGTTATCACCTGAGAATAAACATGCTTAAAACGTCAACATAAAGTTGGTGAGATATAGGTTTAATGACGGCAGCGTTATAAATATAGACCACAAGATTTCATATATAAACGTTTTAATAAAAATATTCTAAGTTGTTGAGCACTTGATAACCATACTTAACATTTAATCAACGTCGCATATTCCCTTTATTATGAAATCTTACTACACCGTACCAAGTGTAGTCACCGAAACGAAGTACTGTGCAACCGTTGAATACTGGTCATCCAGTCCGGTTGGGGTTGTCAGGCCCGATAGATCTATCAACAGGATTCGCGTTTACAATACCGCATGTAAATAGTAGTTACCAAGTTACAGGGAGATATGCCAGAGGTACAACTCAACGTAGAATATATAATTTTAATCACTTGTGTCCATAACGTAAATCATAAAATGCATGTATTCTCATCCCGAAATATTTAGAGTTTAAAAGTGGGACTATATACTCACCTTTGCCTTGAAGGTATTTAACTCAACTTGGTCTCCGATAGATATCACGAACCTAACCATATATATAATATATCAACATATTTTATTTTCAAGTAATCGTTACATATATATATACTTATAATACTTTTAATATTTTCTTAGCCCGTCAGTTAGCAGTTTGTTGTTAATGGTCTACAATTAGTTGCTCAATAAAATAAATAAAGACCCAATCGTATTCGTATTGATCATAATTAATCTCGACCCATGGTACCATGTTGTCAAATGACGTGTTGCATACATAAAGTACCGTGTTGTCAGATGACGTGTTGCGTACAATCATGAGGTCTTATGATTAATCTTCTCGTGTTGTTTACGGGTGGTCCTGAAATATATAAAATCAAATCATAAGTAAATATATATTAAATATTATGTAAATTAGCCAAGATATGATTAATTCGATTTTGTCATAATATGATATATTACAGGTTTTGAAGTGTTTTAAAAATCAAATTAGAAGGATCTATTTAGTTTGCGAACAGGTTTGAAATCATTCAAACTATGTTCTTGTTGTTAAAAATTTTATAACACAAAATAAGATAGCTATATAAATATGAATCGAATAAGATTATGAATAAGGTTACTACCTCAAGTTACTTGGATAAAGCTACTGGAAAAGATAGAAAATAATCTTGATCAAACTTTCTTATAATGATTATAGGTTGTTCATGAAGCTAGTTCTTCATGAGTATTTGCAGAGATTGTGAAGAACACTTAGAGTTCCTAAGAGTGTGTTTTTGGTTAGAGAAAGATGGTTGTAAGAATGAAATGAAAAACCAAGGTGATGGTGATACTTATAGGACAGTCTGGTTGTTGACGGAACAAGGACAAATTTTTGTGTTGAATTTTTGAGTAATAATGTATGCTAGCTTACAAATAAAATTCCCTCTTATCTAGGGCAGATCTAAGGCTGATAAGGATATTGATTTGATGTGTATTTACCAATAGTAGATACGTATAGATGATGGGTATGATACGGTAAAAGAACTCAAAATTGGGCTTTTATTTTGGGTCCAACCGGGCCAAAAATAAAATTTTAAGACATTTTTAATAAAGCAATGTTAGCCCCAAAAAAAAAATTCCAAGATGACCTGGCAGCTCGACCCCAGCCAGGGGCTCTGCCCCTTGGACTCTGCCAGGTGTTGCCACCCCTTGGACCCCACTTATCGGGGGCGCTGCCCCCGAACCCCCGTCATAATCATGATAAGTTCAAACAAGTGTGCACTCCACACTTTCCCAAACTTGTTCGATATTTATCAAGATTATTTTGGTTACAAATTAATCCCATTACACTTAAATCGTATTGGTGACATAAATCACAACACATTATAGATTGTAAGTATATATGTCAAAGAACGTTACATATAGTTATCGTTTTGAAAACTTAAGTTAGTGGTCTCAAAGTATACTTATAACTCATTGTTTTTAGTTCGCAATGAAATGTTAAACCATCCTTAAATCATGTTAAATATGTATAGATATGTACATATACATAATCGTATAATTATCGTGTGTTATATAGTTCGTGATATCATCGGTCAAATTGGACGGTCAAACGTTGTGTAAAACTCTTTTCAAAAATATAAGTCTCAACAGTTTGGATTGCTTATCATGTTGGTAAGGTTTAATTTATGTAAATATTAATCTCATAAGTATAGAACGATCGGAAAATTCCGGGTCGTTACACATGTGATCTTTAAACATAATTAATAAATTATGTATATTATGATATATATATATATATATATATATATATATATATATATATATATATATATATATATATATATATATATATAAAATGAATAAATATTAATTCTTGAATATATGCTATTATATATTAATGATTATCACATAGTTAAAAATATGTAATTGTAACATATTAAATTGAAATTATAAGTTAAAATAATTGGTGTAGTAATATTATTATTATTTTCAAAAGTAATATCAAAATTATTATCAATATAACATACAAAAGTGAAACTTGATATATATAAATTGATACAGTATTATTATTAATAAAATTATCATCATTAAAAATCATTATTATTATTAGTTCCATTATTATTATTATTATTAAAATTGATATTAAATATTAATGTTATAAAATTAATCTTATTATATTTTCTTTATATATCTAAAATACAGATATAGATATAAACAATACAAGGTTATATTTATACTGATATATATAAATACATATACAATTACAGAATTTGAGATATATATAAGAATACATATGTATAAATACAATTATATACATATATAACTTCAGATATTTGCACGCGTAATTTTTTTTAAACATCTGATTCGGTTCCTTTTTCTTTTTCTTTCTTATTTGTATTTGCTGTTACACCTGTGAAGGAAGCTGTCGACTTCCAGCAGTCCTACCATAAGACTTTGATCGATCATTATTGTGGAATCAATTCTTCAAACAGTGTTATATCATCCACTCCTGCTAATTGATAAAGGAGCAGATACATTTTTTTTTCCTTTCTTTCTTTATTCTTCTTCCCTGCTACGACCCATTTAATCAAAAACTCAATCTTGGATCATTAATGATCAAAATCTAAAATTACAGTTAAGTTAGGAATCGTCCAATTAAATTTCCTGTAAGTTTTCTAGTTCCAATTCTTCTTAATGACATCGAATTATCGAGTCAAAGTTAAGTTTTAAAAAGTCAAAGAAAACGTTCTTGGTAAAATTGAATTTGATTTTGGATGTTTTAAGATTAATTGATGATTTCAATAGATTTTAGATGTGATTTGAAAACATTTTCATGTAGAAATTATAGCGTAAAAGTATATGCATCGTTGAATCAATTTTTATTTTTATTTTTTTTCTTAGTCCGTCGAACAGCAGACTGGCTCTTTTATTTTTTTTTCGTTTTTAATTACTGCAAATACAAAATAATGACTAGTTTTAATTATATTGGGGAATCTAAAACATTGATTTTTGGATTTAAACTGTAAGGGATCGATTTTTATGAGGAAGGAAGAAGCTGTCGACAGTAGAGTACGGGTTATATATATTTAAGGGGTAACTTTAATCAGAAAAATAGAAACAGAGGAACGATTCTGTTTAAACTTCACTATATAATAGAATTATAAAGATTTTTGTTGGGAGTTTAATCGATCGATTGTGAAAATTGGGGAAGAAGAAGAGACTACGTATATACGGGTTATAAATAATGGCGAGTCTCTTAAAATAGAAAAACGGGCCACAGCTCCATGGTTCAAGGTGTTAGCGGGTTTGCGGGAGGTCGCGGGTTCGAGTCCCGGCTTGGGCGGTTTACTATTTTTTTGAGCATTTAATGGTAGTACACTTATTAACTTATTGTTATTATTATTATTATTATTATTATTATTATTATTATTATTATTATTATTATTATTATTATTATTATTATTATTATCATTGTTATTATTATGATTATAATTATAATTGTTATAATTAGTATTATAATTAATATTATTATTAACATCATTAATAATAAAAGTTACCATTTGTTACTACTAACACAAGTAAAAATTACAATTATAACTACAATTATTATTAACATTATTATTAATATTATTAGCATTATTATTAAGAAATATTATTATTAATATTATCAATAGTATTACTATAAGGAATACCAATATTATAAAATCTTATCATTTGAGTATTATTATCAATATTATGATTATGATTGATATTCTTGTTATGTTACTAGTATTATTAGTAATTGTTATTATTATTACTAGTATTATAATTATTATTAATAATACAATTATCATTATAGGTATCATAATCATTATTATTATTATTATCATTATAAGTATGATTATTTATATTATAATGAGTGTTATTAATATGTAACTACCAAAATCGTTATTATAAGTATCATTAACCGAAATATTAACATTTTTCAGTTATTATTATAAATATCATTAGTAATATCATTGATATAATTATTAACAATAATACCTTATTTAGTAATATTAAGTATTATGATTATTTTTTTTATCGTAGTATTACTAAAATTACTATTTTTAACAAACAAATGATATATACATATACTAAAATATATTTAATAACAAAACGAAAAGTAATATTTTATATAACAAAATAAATATATGAAACATATATATATAATCAACATAAAAAGTATATACCTAATAAATTTGTATATATTGTTCGATTACAACCATGTATATTAATAAATATACACAAATGATATAGGTTCGTAAATCCGAGGCCAACCCTGCATTGTTCAATATAGTCATATGTATTTTTACTACAAAATACATTTGGTGAGTTTCATTTGCTCCATTTTTAAATGCTTTTGCAATATATATTTTTGGGACTGAGAATACATGCGCTGCTTTTATAAATGTTTTACGAAATAGACACAAGTGATCAAAACTACATTCTATGGTTGGATTATCGAATCGAATATGCCCCTTTTTAGCTTGGTAGCCTAAGAATTGGTGTTTATTATAATTGCCACCAATTGACGCGAATCCTAAAGATAGATCTATGGACCTCGACAAGTCCCATTCGGGTTACGAATGCTTTAGTACTTCGATTATCATATCCGATGAGAGTCCCGGAATGATGGGGATATTCTATATGCATCCTGTTAGTTCGGTTATCAAGCGTTCACCATATGAATGAATTTTAATTCGCGGGTTACACGTGTTATTATGTACTCGGGTTACGTGTACAATTAAATATCTAAAATCTTGTGGTCTATTAAAATGATGAAAATGATTGTTTATGATAAACGAATGAACTCACCAACCTTTTGGTTGACACTTTAAAGCATGTTTATTCTCAGGTATGAAAGAAATCTTCCGCTGTGCATTTGCTCATATTAGAGATATTACTTGGAGTTATTCATGACATATTTCAAAAGACGTTGCATTCGAGTCGTTGAGTTCATCAAGATTATTACTAAGTCAATTATAGTTGGATGTGTTGTGAAATGGTATGCATGCTGTCAATTTTCGATGTAAAGAAAGTTTGTCTTTTAAAAACGAATGTAATGTTTGTAAAATGTATCATATAGAGGTCAAATACCTCGCGATGTAATCATATGTTATTGTATTCGTCCCTATGGATTAGGACGGGTCATCTCAGTATATTAACACGCATAACTCGCGAATTAAAATTCATTCATATGGATTGAACACTTGGTAACCGACCTTAACAGGATGCATATAGAATATCCCCATCATTCCGGGACTTACATCGGACATGATAAATCGAAGTACTAAAGCAGTTCAAATTCTCTGATTGGGGCTTGTCAAGGCCCATATATCTATCTTTAGGATTCGCGTCAGTTGGTGACAATTATAATAAACACCAATTCTTAGGCTACCAAGTTCAACAAGGGGCATATTCGGTTTGATAATCCAACCATAGAATGTAGTTTTGATTACTTGTGTCTATTTCGTAAAGCATTTATAAAATCAGCGCATGTATTCTCAGTCCCAAAAATATATATTGCAAAAGCATTTAAAAAGGGAGCAAATGAAACTCACTATACTGTATTTCGTAGCAATAATGCAAATGACGGCACTGAACAAGTGCAAGGTTGGCCTCGGATTCACGAACCTATATCAATCATGTATATTAACACATATAATTGTAATCAAACAAATTTATTCTTAATTTATATATCTTATATAGTTAATTTGTAATAAATGTATTTTTTATATACTTTAAATAGATGATTAATATTTATCACCAAAATATTAATGCAATTATGTTTTATGTCATAAATATATTTTTATATAGAAAATCTTTATTTAAATAATTAATAATACTAATAATAATAATGATTAAAATAATACAACTTTTAATAAAAATGATAAATTTAGAAATAATAATACTTTTAGTAATGATGATAATAATAATAATAATTCTACTAACATTTAATGATAATACTAATGATAATAATAATAATGATAATACTAATATTACTAAAAATTATAAGATGATACTAATAATACTTAATACTTGTAATAATAATAATAATAATAATAATAATAATAATAATAATAATAATAATAATAATAATAATAATAATAATAATAATAATAATAATAAGTGGTAAGTAAACTACCTCAGAGAAGTAGTCCTAAAAAAATGCTCAAGTCCGGGTTTGAACCCGCGACGTCCCGCTAACCCGATAACGCCTTATCCATTACTCCGTATCAGTTTTTCTATTATTATTATTATTATTAAGATTTTAATATCTTTTAACTTAGTTTTCTGTTTTGAATCATCATCGATCATTTTAACATCCTTATATCATAACCGTTACTTCATCATGATCATCATAATACCCAATTCTATCATCACTTTTATCATCATTCTACCCATTCATCATTCTTCATAATCAACTCATTATCATTATCATTTCATGATCTCATCATCATTAACTATATCATATCATTATCTCATCTATATCATATGATTAGCACATCATCATCATACTTAAACTATCATCTATTATCATCATAATAACATCAACATCATATGATATTTCTATGATCATAACCGACACCATCCATCATGTATATCACTATAATCATTTTCGTTTGTCATAATCATAATCATAATCATGGTCATCATTATTATGCATCACCATCTTCGTTATCCTAATCGTCCATATCATTATCATAATGCCATCATCAACTACTCACTTCGTTATCATCATGATATCATATCATCATCATTTCGCTCATCATCATCATCATTTAATCATAATCATAATTATAATTATATCAAATTATTATCATCTCATTATCATCATCAAGTTAACATCATCACCATTGCTATTTCAGTTTTTAATTAGCGAAGTATATACACAGTCTTGACCCAATACCATAAACAGGGATACGGCCCACCAAATAAGTTATCTAAGGCCAAAACTAAACTGAATTCTCGGCCCATGTTGCCTCTAAGTCCATGTTAACGTCCTAATAGAATATGTGGGTTTCGTTGTTAATATGAACGGCATGAATAAAAACAATTACGCTGGTATCCTTATCTGTATTTAAACTTAATTCACAAATCATCAAGTGGGTCATATTGTTCAGTGGGTGTCAGCCACAATGTAAAAGAAAAAGGAAAACTTGCAATCTCCAATAATTAATATCTCTTGAAGGAGTTAAAAAGAAACACGTTGTTTTTTTTTGTTTTTTTTTTATTTTTTATTTCTGTTATGGACATATGAAAGAAAAAAAATAACAACGCAGTAGCAGCAGTTTTCGAACCCTAATGGGTTTGGTCTGGTTGTGGTGACGAAGAGATAGGAAAAACAACAACAGGAGCTGCTGCAGTCACGAAGGAATATAGCAGTAGGTTTACAAAGGTTTGGGTGATGGTTTGGGTTGTTTGATCAGTGAATAAAATAGAAATAGATAGCAGCAGTATGCGAGCAACAAGAGAGTGATCATGGTGATTGAAGTGGGGTTGTGGTAGTGATTGGTTTAGGCCTGTCGGATCATAAACAATAGAGGGAACGTGGTAGCAGTCTTTTAATTGATCTTGGGTTTGATCAATCAGTAAAACAACCAAAGTGATTAGCAGCTTGATAGTTTTTGTGTAGCGGTTTGAACAGAATTATAAAGAAACAGCTGAAGTATATATCGGTTCGAATAGCAACTTTATGGTGCTTGTAATGATGGTGATGATGGAGATCTTATGATGGTTGTTCTTAATCGGGATAGAAATAGAAATAAAGATAGCTGCTATAGCTTCGACTGGCCAATCGTGGTGATGGTTCTTGGCAGTTTTTAAATAAACAGAAACAAAATGCAACTACTGCAGTAGCAGTTGTTTTGTGATGGTGATGGTTGATGTTTTACAAAGAAGAATAAGAATAAAGTGGAGAGAGAGAGGAGAAAGAGAGTGAGGGGTTACTCGTGGTTGTTCATGGTTGCCAGAGGTGATGATTATGGTGGTCATCGAGGCAAAGTGGTGATTATTTTCCTCTTGGTTGTTTTCCTCTTCCTTGATGGCGGTTTCTTGAGTTTCAGTGATGGTGGTTTGAGTAATCACGATGGAAACATAAACATTATGATGGTGGATGTTTGTATTTGAGTTCGAACATAAACCGCAAGTAAACAGAAAGTAATTATGTATGATGAATGTTTAATGGTGTTTGATGGTTGTAGCATGGTGGCGTAATTGGTGAAGTTGGTGTCCGGTTGAGCCGAAGTTGATGGAAGGTGGTAGTAATGGAAATCAATGGTTGTTGATCAAAGGTGTTTATGATTGATCGGTGAGTGGCTTTACGGAATGGGTTTGTGGTGTTTTTCATTTGATTACAGAGAGATAAAACAAGTGGGAGTAGTTTTGCTTATGCGTACATTACAGAGAGATAAAACAAGTGGGAGTAGTTTTGCTTATGCATACATCCCTATGTATGTGCATAATAGATTCGGTGGACAAAAGAAACAAAAATATAAATAATAATAAATTATTAAATGACTATTTAGAACATGCAACAATACAATCATTAAAATATCATTAGCAGCCATCGAATTAACTCTTGTGCCAACACTCAGCATAGTTATTATTTCGTGCTCCCTTGCTAAACAGTTACGGATATAAAAGTGTTCCTAAAAATCCCAAATTTTTAGCTTAAATATATTTAATTAATCCAGTCATTAACTGTTTGAATCCTGATTAAAAAGGTTCGTCAAATATTTATTTGTAGTTCTAAGCAATATGTTCGGAGTATTAAAACTCAACTCATCAAGGTAAAAATATTCTTAATAATCCTAAATTTTATATAACTTAATTATGGATCAACGTTTATCTTTATCTTATCATGAATTCATATTTAGACTTGTTTAATATCAATCGAATGATAAATGAGTGTCACCGTCGTTCACTAAATAAATTCAAAATCACATATATATATATATATATATATATATATATATATATATATATATATATATATATATATAATATACTTTATGTATTCATTTTAATAATAAATTTTATTATATCTTTATTAACTTACATATTATTTATAACAACAATTGCATATAACAGTTTATTAATATGCTTATATATAATTATTTATATTTATTTACTTATTTATATATATATATATATATATATATATATATATATATATATATATATATATACATATCTATTAACAAATAGTTGTCCGTGAATCGTCGAGACTGGTCGAAGGTCAAATGAATATATGAAACAATTCAAAATTTTTGAGACTCAACCTAATAGACTTTGCTTATCGTGTCGGAAACATATAAAGATTAAGTTTAAATTTGATCGGAAATTTCCGGGTCGTCACACCTTTTATTTATATTAATATTTTTTGCAAAAAGAAAAAATAGTTGTTGTAAAGAAAATTTTTAGTATAACTAGTGACCATTAACTTGTGTGTGGGCACAAGTTAGCAAATATTAGAAACATTTAAAGTATTTTTTTAACGACACTTAGAACTATCGTTAAGATGCATAAATATATTGTATATTTGAATAACCGCCGTAAACAATCAATATTATTAGCCATATCATATATTTGTACAATTTACACGAGTTATTCAATCCCTAAAAATATAACTATAATGTACCGCTATTTTTAAGCCTACGTATAATATACGCGTAAATTTTTAAAAAATCCCTTAATTAATTTATAAAATTTTTAATGAAATCTTTAGAGGTTATTATAAAAAGTTATGACATGCATGCCTAAATTAAATTTCAGACATGATTAAAAACCCATGGAAATTTGATTTTACCATTTTCATGGCGTCTAAATTTTATTTTATTTTTTAAAAAAAAAAATTTCTACTTATTGGTCGGAGGTCCAATCGGAAGCAATCTCTCTATCCGTCGAACAGAGAGAGGGATAATTTTCCTCTACTTTTGAGAGTGTTTTCACTCTGAGTGGAAAAATGACGTGTCTTTATTCTCGGATAGGGGAAGGATTGTCTACATCTCACCTCCCTCATACACCACTTATATGGTATTGGGTTTTGTTGTTGTTGTATGTAGCACTTTTTTTAATAAATTATTTATTCACATGTAGCACTCTATTACAATTTTTTTAATTGAAGTTGTTTTGAAACCCTTTAAAAAACTAGTTTTTTTTTGTTTTTTTTTCTTTTTTAAGTATAAACATAGTGAACTGGCATTCCATATGCCGATTTTCCACTTTTTACAGCAAAACGGCGTTTGTAATGTCGATTTGTGCCTACCTGGATAAGTTTTGCACTTTTCAGATGTCACTGGACAAACTGATATTTGAAATGCGGTTTCCAGACAAAGGCTAACTCCTCAACCGTCCTCTTTAAATGGCATTGATCATGTCTATCTATATTCCCGATACGAACCAACTCACTGGTATCCGAGTTTAAAAACTAAACCTAAACTTGTTCTTTTAATAAATTGGTTGACTTGGTTATCTATATATTCATTTTGGCTTTCAAGAGCATTGATATGATCCTAAATACCCCGATCGCATCGTTTAGGTTTGCTTTCTTCACCATCATCAATATCACCCACAAAAATCGCATACGACCTATGAGTATGTTGAGATTGTAAAAACAAAAGCTCTTTGTTGATGGGGACCGCTCTAGCTTGTACGGGATTCACTGTTCTTTGAAGCAAGTTTGTTTGTGTGATCGTTTGTGTGTGTATGTGTTTGGAAATTAATCATAGAAAGGTTGTTCTTCTTTTGGTTCAAACCAGCGTTTGAAAGGCTGGTTTGCCACGTGTCATTTTTTCATTGATTCGCATTGAGATATAGATAGACATGATCAATGCTAATTAAGGGGACGGTTGGGCAGTTAGCCTTTGACTGAAAATCAACATTTCAAATGTCAGCTGTCCAATAGAATCTGAAAAGTGCAAAACTTATCCATGTAGGCACAAACCGGCATTACAAACGCCGTTTTGATGTAGAAACTTGTAAACCGGCAAATATCGATTTCACTATATTTATAATTTTTTCAAACTAGTTTTGTAAAGAGGTTCAAAATAACTACTTTTTTAAAAAAAAGGAAAAAAAAATCCTCTTTCACATAAATTATTTCTCAAGACAAGTTTAGAGTTATCATTAGAATTTTTTCTTAATTTATTTGTTATTGATAATGCTAAAAACGAACATATATTTCATAGCATTATTCCTCAAGAAAGACAAGCTTTTAGTTGCAATTGTTCTATTTACAAGTGATATTCGTTTAAATAATAAAAGGTGAAGACAAAAGACAGATTCGACGAATTGAAGACGCAAACAACCAAAAAGCTCAAAAGTACAAAATACAATCAAAGAGGTTCCAATTATTGATAAGAAACGTCTCGAAATTACAAGAGTACAAGATTCAAAACGCAAAGTACAAGATATTAAATTGTACGCAAGGACGTTCGAAAATCCGGAACCGGGACCAGAGTCAACTCTCAACGCTCGACGCAACGGACTAAAAATTACAAGTTAACTATGTATATAAATATAATATAATATATAATTAATTATATTAATTATATATATATTATATTTATAAATAAATCGTCGGCAAGAAAGACTCCAAAAGCTGGTGAGCTGTATTTACAAACTCCGCGACTCGCGGATTTTGAAGGCCAAAAGGGCCGTGAGTCGCGGAGCCCCAATTTCTGAAACTCCCTATAAAAGCAACCGAATTCTGATCGCAAAAACCATTTTTTTTCCTTCTTCTCTCAATATATACGTAATATATATTTATAATTTATATTTTAATTTTAATTTTAATTTTAATTCTAATAATAAGGATATGTTAGCGAATGTTGTAAGGGTGTAAGTCGAAATTCTGTCCGTGTAACGCTACGCTATTTTTAATCATTGTAAGTTATGTTCAAACTTTTTATATTAATGTCTCGTAGCTAAGTTATTATTATGCTTATTTAATCCGAAGTAATCATGATGTTGGGCTAATTACTAAAATTGGGTAATTGGGCTTTGTACCATAATTGGGGTTTGGATAAAAGAACGACACTTGTGGAAATTAGACTATGGGCTATTAATGGGTTTTATATTAACTAAACAATACCTTGTTAATTTAATATACAAACTTATAATTCGACGTATTTATATATAACCACATACGCTTGACTGGGTACGGTGGGCGGGATATCTATAAATACCAATAATTATTCATTTTACCGGACACGGAACTGGATTAATAGTTAATAGACTTGTTGAAACAGGGGTGAATTACATTCAAGGGTAATTGGTGTAATTGTTAACAAAGTAGTAAAACCTTGGTTTACACGCAGTCGATAACCTGGTGTATTCATTAAACAAAGTATTAAAACCTTGTTACAATTCGAATCCCCAATTAGTTGGAATATTTGACTTCGGAAATAAGAATAATTTGACGAAGGCTTTCGCTCTTTATATTTATGACTGATGGACTATTATGGACAAAATCCGTATGGACATATTAAATAATCCAGGACAAAGGACAATTAACCCATGGGCATAAAACTAAAATCAACACGTCAAACATCATGATTACGGAAGTTTAAATAAGCATAATTCTTTTATTTCATATTTAATTTCCTTTATTTTATATTTAATTACACTTCTAATTATCGCATTTTTATTGTTATTGTATTTAATTGCACTTTTAATTATCGTACTTTTTAATTATCGCAAGTTTATTTTATCGCACTTTTATTATTCGCAATTTCATTATCGTTATTTACTTTACGCTTTAATTTAAGCCTTGTATTTATTTTTAATATTTTACATTTAGTTTTAACTGCAACTAAAGTTTTAAAATCGACAAACCAGTCATTAAACAGTAAAAACCCCCTTTATAATAATAATATTACTTATATATATATATATATATATATATATATATATATATATATATATATATATATATTTGTATTCTTATAAAAGTAAACTAATATAGCGTTAAGCTTTGTTTAAAGATTTCCCTGTGGAACGAACCGGACTTACTAAAAACTACACTACTGTACGATTAGGTACACTGCCTATAGTGTTGTAGCAAGGTTTAGGTATATCCATTCAATAAATAAATAAATATCTTGTGTAAAATTGTATCGTATTTAATAGTATTTCCTGCAAAAATATAAGCTATTTTATATACTACTCTGCTAAAACATCAAGTATTTTTGGCGCCGCTGTCGGGGAATCGCTTAAAAGCCGGAAGCGCAACGCTACATAAAAAAAAAGATTTTTATTTTACTTTTATTAAAATTCGTTTTTATAAAAGTACGTTTTAAATATTCGAAAATATAAAAAGAAAAACAAAAATTTATATATTTTTAAGAGTTTGTTAAAAGTTTTATAAGTTTCTTTATTTTTATTTTAGTTTATAAAAATATAAGTTTTATTTAAATATCTTCTATTTATATAAAAATAGAAAATTAGAAAACATAAAAAAAAAATCAAATTTTGAACTGCACCCGAGTTGAATTTTTGAACCCCGCGACTCGCGGGGTTTGCTGTTTGAAATACCGCGACTCGCGAAGATAACCTGACATGCCGACAGAACCCTAATCAGGCATTAATTACGAATTATTATTATAATTATTAATATAAAACCCTAATTAGGTTTTAATTAAATATGTATTTTAGTTTTTATTAATATTTTGTTTAATTAGTTTAATTAAATTGTAAAATTAGTAGTTTTATTAAATAAATAATATAAAAATAATATTTTTATAAAAATTGTACTTTTTACAACTTTTTGTATATTTTTATATTTTGTCCCTTTTTAATCGTTTTAGCGTAATATTTGTATTTTTAGCTCATATTTAGTTTTAAACTTAGTTTTAGCAATAGTTATTTTTACCTCTAAATTTTTAGGCTTTGCCGTAGAATTCCTTAAGTGCTTTTTCTTTAGACTAAGATTTAGGTGCTTTAGAATTTTGCGACGCCTTTTTAAGTTTTAGTTTCTTTTTAAGTTATTTCCATTTGGGATATAGTTTTTCCTGTAAGCTTTAATATTTTTAGACACCTTTTACCTATGTATCAATTATCATTCCAATTAGTAATCTCAATTTGCGATTATAATTTTAAGTTAGTTGTAGTAATAAGGTTAGGTTAGTCAAGTGTTTTTAAGTTTTATAAGTTTCTTTTATTTTTCCGTCACCTTTTATTTTTTTTAACCATTTTTCTTTTTCGATCTTTTTCCGACGAACTCTTTTTCTTTCTTATTTCTCGCTATTCTAGTTTTAGGACATAGATTTGTATTCTACTTCTTATCTAAATTTCTTAAAATTACGAAAATTTATTTTAAGTGGTTAAATTGATAGACATCAAAATTTTCTGGTTCGTAGTAATAGTTGGATTTGTACGTGGACCGGGTTATTGGAGCCAAACAGTCCTCAATTATATTGAGACCAAACGAATCCTGCCCCTCAGCTGCATCTTTTGGCTATTCGAAACGTGGGCAAAATCAGAAAAGTCTATTGATTGGATAACTTATTATAATTTTTCTTTTCTTTTAAAAACTAATAGGATATTCAGTGAATGCACCGAGCAAGACGTTCACCACCTTTTGTACGTTCACCACCTGTAACTAGATCAAGACATTTAGCAAATATTACCGCCGTTGATTTTTCTTTAGAATCGTCATCCAGTCGACCAAGTACTTCAGTTCAAATTTCCGATAATCCATTTTTTGAACCCGACCTCACAATTGAGAATCCGGAGAATATTCAGGAACGATTCGTAGATCCTGAACCATTAAATTTTCCTCCGGAACCACCAATCATTCAAACAGAGATTGTTGAGGAACGAACCATTAAATCAGAATCCTCTAGTGATTCCGATTCAATAAATTCAATTATGGAGAATCTGGAACCTTTAAGTATGGAAGACCGAATGAGAGCTAAACGCACTGGCCAAGGTCACGCAATTACTCATCCAGACATTAATGCGCCAGATTATGAAATCAAAGGACAAATTCTACACATGGTAACTAATCAATGCCAATTTAGTGGTGCACCGAAGGAAGATCCAAATGAACATTTACGTACCTTTAATAGGATCTGCACACTATTTAAAATCCGAGAAGTAGAGGATGAACAGATATATCTCATGTTATTTCCCTGGACTTTAAAGGGAGAAGCCAAAGATTGGTTGGAATCGTTACCTGAAGGGGCGATTGATACATGGGATGTTTTAGTTGACAAATTTCTTAAACAATTCTTTCCGGCATCTAAAGCCGTAAGACTTCAAGCAGAAATTGTTACGTTTACACAGAAGCCAAATGAAACTCTATATGAGGTGTGGACAAGATATGGAAAGTTATTAAGAGGATGTCCGCAACATGGTTTAGACACCTGTCAAATAGTACAAATATTGTACCAAGGATGCGACATCACTACAAGGAAATACATAGATATAGCAGCTGGTGGTTCTATTATGAAGAAAACTGAAACTGATGCTTACAAAATTATTGATAACACTGCTTCCCACTCACATGAGTGGCACCAAGAAAAAGATATCGTTAGATCATCTAAAGTAGCTAGAGCCGATTCTAGCCATGACTTAGATTCCATTTCCGCAAAGATAGATGCTGTCGAGAGACGAATGGAAAAGATGACTAAAGATATTCATTCAATACGAATTAGTTGTGAGCAGTGTGGAGGACCACATTTGACAAAAGATTGTCTCAGTATTGAATTAACAATGGAACAAAGAGAGAATATTTCATACATAAACCAAAGGCCTGGAAATAATTATCAAAATAATTATCAACCACCAAGACCGATTTACAATCAAAACCAAAATTATAACCGAAATATTCCATACAATAACCAACAAGGTCCTAGCAATCAACAAGTATCCAATAATACTTACAATCAGCAAAGACCTAATTTTCAAAACAAACCACCACAACAAACCGATGATAAAAAGCCGAATTTAGAAGATATGATGACGAAGCTAGTTGAAACTCAAACGCAGTTTTTCACATCTCAAAAACAAACTAATGAACAAAATGCTCAAGCATTTAGAAATCAACAAGCTTCTATTCAAAACTTGGAACAAGAAGTAAGTAACCTAGCAAGGTTAATAGGTGAAAGAAAACCGGGAAGTTTACCTAGTGATACAAATGCTAACCCCCGGAATGAAACAGCTAAAGCCATTACCACAAGAAGTGGTACAACACTTAAACCACCGAAAATACCTGTAACTTCTGATGAAGCTATTCCTACTCCACAAGAACCACAACCTGATCAAGATAAGGAAAAAGAACCGGTAGTTGAAAAGGTTAATGAAGATAGCACAGTTAAGGCTAAACCTTATGTTAAACCATACCAACCACCACTTCCTTACCCGAGTAAAATGAAGAAAGAGAAACTTGAAGCCGAGCAATCCAAATTCTTGGATATGTTTAAACAGATAAATGTAAATCTTCCTTTCATTGATGTGATTTCAGGAATGCCTAGATATGCTAAATTCTTGAAAGATCTAATCTCAAATAGAAAGAAAATGGAAGAACTCTCGGCTGTTACCATGAATGCTAATTGTTCAGCAGTGCTGTTGAATAAGATACCAGAAAAATTATCTGATCCAGGAAGTTTCACAATTCCATGTTTTCTGGGTAGTCTTAGTTCAATAGAAGCATTGGCAGACTTAGGTGCTAGTATAAATCTAATGCCGTATTCACTATACGCTAAACTAGACCTTGGAGAATTGAAACCAACCAGAATAAGCATACAACTAGCCGATAGATCAATAAAATATCCTAGAGGGATAATGGAAAACATACTAGTTAAAGTTGGTACTTTAGTATTTCCAGTAGATTTTGTTGTTTTGGACATGGAAGAAGATTCTCAAGTTCCTCTCATATTAGGAAGACCATTTTTAAACACGACTAAAGCAATGATAGACGTGTTCGGTAAGAAACTGACCCTAAGTATAGAGGATGAGAGTGTTACCTTTTCAGTTGATAGAGCAATGCAACAACCACAATCTGCAGATGATACATGTTATTATATTCAAACTATAGATGCACATGCAGAATTATTAAAAGAATTTCCAGAATTACAAGGAACAGGAGAATGTTCTTTAGGAGAAGGTAATGAACCAATTGATGAAGCTGAAATGTTAGCTACACTTATAGCTAATGGATATGAACCAACAACAGAAGAAATTCAAATGCTAAAAGAAGAAGACAGATATCGATATAAATCATCGATAGAAGAACCTCCAAAATTAGAGTTAAAGCCACTTCCAAACCATTTGGAATACGCTTATTTACATGGTGAATCTGAATTACCTGTAATAATGTCGTCTTCTCTTACTGAAAATGAGAAATCACAACTCATTTCTGTGTTGAAAGCTCATAAACCAGCCATTGCATGGAAGATTCATGATATTAAAGGAATAAGTCCTTCGTATTGCACACATAAAATCCTTATGGAAGAAGGTCATAAAACGTATGTGCAACGCCAACGAAGACTAAATCCTAATATGGAAGATGTAGTTAAGAAAGAGATTATTAAACTGCTAGATGCAGGTTTAATTTATCCAATTTCTGATAGTCCATGGGTAAGCCCAGTTCAATGCGTGCCTAAGAAGGGTGGCATGACTGTCATTACAAATGAGAAAAATGAGCTTATTCCTACTAGGACTGTAACAGGATGGCGTGTATGTATTGATTATAGAAAATTAAATGATGCCACCAGAAAAGATCACTTTCCCTTACCTTTCATAGATCAAATGTTGGAAAGATTAGCCGGAAATAGTTACTATTGTTTTCTAGATGGATTTTCCGGATATTTTCAAATTCCAATAGCACCCGAGGACCAAGAGAAAACCACATTCACGTACCCTTATGGTACTTTTGCTTACAAACGCATGCCATTTGGACTTTGTAACGCCCCTGCAACCTTTCAAAGGTGTATGATGGCGATTTTTCATGACATGATAGAAGAATGCATGGAAGTTTTCATGGATGACTTTTCAGTCTTCGGTGATACATTTGAATCATGTCTAGTTAATCTGGAACGAATGCTTATTAGATGCGAACAATCAAATCTAGTTCTTAATTGGGAAAAATGCCATTTCATGGTTAAAGAAGGCATCGTTCTTGGTCATAAAATTTCAAAAGAAGGAATTGAAGTGGATAGAGCTAAAGTAGATGTAATTGCTAAACTTCCACATCCCACCAATGTTAGAGGAGTTAGGAGTTTTCTAGGGCATGCCGGTTTTTACCGACGTTTCATAAAAGATTTTTCTAAAATTGCCACTCCTATGAATAAACTCCTAGAAAAGGATGCTCCATTCATCTTTTCAGATGAGTGTATCAAATCTTTTAATATTCTTAAAGAAAAACTCACTAATGCGCCGATCATGATAACACCAAATTGGAATCTACCATTTGAACTAATGTGCGATGCAAGTGATTTTGCAATGGGAGCCGTTTTAGGACAAAGGATTGAAAAACGATTTCAACCTATATATTATGCTAGTAAGACGTTACAAGGAGCACAAATGAACTATACAACTACTGAAAAAGAACTCCTTGCTATTGTCTTTGCTTTTGACAAATTTCGATCATATCTCGTTCTAGCAAAAACGGTGGTCTATACCGACCATTCTGCTCTTAGATACCTATTTTCAAAACAAGATGCTAAACCAAGATTAATCCGTTGGATCTTACTCTTACAAGAGTTTGATATTGAAATCCGAGATAAAAGAGGAGCAGAAAATCTCGCCGCTGATCATCTTTCTCGTCTTGAAAATCCTGAGTTAGAAGTTCTAAATGAATCGGCCATACAAGACAACTTTCCTGATGAATATCTATTGAAGATAGATTATAAAGAAATTCCATGGTTTGCAGACTATGCAAACTACTTAGTTTGTGGATTCTTTGAAAAAGGATTATCGTACCAAAGACGAAAGAAATTCTTCAGTGATATAACACACTATTTTTGAGAAGATCCACATCTGTTTAAAAGTTGTCCAGATGGAATAATACGCCGATGTGTATTTGGAAATGAAGCTAGTAAAATATTAAACCATTGTCACACAGGACCAACAGGAGGGCATTATGGGCCTCAACTAATAGCAAGAAAAGTTTATGATGCTGGATTCTATTGGCCTACAATTTACAAAGACGCACACCTTCTTTGCAAATCCTGTGATGCATGTCAAAGGGCCGGGAAAATAAGTCAACGTGATGAAATGCCACAAAATGTCATCCAAGTATGTGAAGTATTTGACATTTGGGGTATTGACTTTATGGGTCCATTTCCAAAATCTCATAATAATCTATATATACTCGTAGCCATTGATTATGTATCTAAATGGGCGGAAGCACAAGCTCTCCCAACTAACGATGAACGAGTTGTAGTCAACTTTTTAAAACGTCTTTTTGCAAGGTTTGGAACACCGAAAGCTTTAATAAGTGATTGGGGTACTCATTTCTGTAATAATCAACTTGAGAAAGTTCTTAAAAGATATGGAGTAACTCATAAAATCTCCACCGCATATCATCCACAAACAAGTGGACAAGTTGAAAATACCAACCGAGCTTTAAAATGTATTCTAGAGAAAACCGTAGGATCAAATCCGAAGGAATGGTCCATTAAATTGGAGGATGCACTCTGGGCTTTTAGAACAGCCTACAAAACTCCAATTGGAACCACACCTTTTAGACTTGTTTATGGAAAAGCATGTCATCTTCCAGTAGAAATTGAACACAAAGCATTTTGGGCTTTGAAGACATGTAATCTTGATTTACATGAAGCTGGACGTCTACGGTTAAGTCAACTAAACGAATTAGAAGAATTAAGACATGAAGCATACGAAAATTCGTTAATCTATAAAGAAAGAACGAAGAAATGGCATGATAAAAGAATCAGAAGTTCAAAAGAATTTAAAGAAGGAGACAGAGTTCTTCTTTTCAATTCACGATTCAAGCTATTTCCTGGAAAATTTAAATCAAGATGGTCTGGACCATTCATAGTCAAAAGAGTTTTCCCATACGGAACGATAGAATTAATAAATTCAAATGGGATTGAATTTAAAGTTAATGGTCACAGAGTTAAACATTACATACATGGTCCGATGGAAGTTGACAATGAAGTTAATCATAATTTTACCACCCAAGAAAACCTTCAAAATGAAAACATAAATATGTTATCAACAACATTTGAAAAATCGAAACTGGAATATAGGGAGGATTCAAATTTGAGTGATGAAGAAGAATTCCTATACAAACCTCCCATTCCAAGAAACGAAGAAAAATGTGAACAAGAAATTCAAATAGAAATGAAAGAACTAGGGAAAGAACACCCGAAAAAAGTTTACAAACCAACTCGACTGACTAAAGCAGGAGACCCGGGTGAATTTATCATTTCTTGCTTACTTAATGATGGTGATGTATATAATGGACTCGCAGATTTAGGAGCAAGTGCAAATATTATGCCTCTTTCCTTATACAAAAGATTAGGCATGGGTAAATTAAAACCAACCAAAATAGGTGTTCAATCATTTGACCAAACCATTAAACACCCGGTTGGAATAGCAAATAATTTACTTGTTAACGTGGGAAGTTTGACCTTTGTTGCAAACTTCATAGTGATTAATATGGAGGAAAACCTTGATATTCCTCTAATTCTAGGTCGCCCATTTTTAGCAACCACCGAGGCATTCATTGATGTAAGAGAAGGTAGAATGACACTTAGGGATGGTTATACATCGATCACCTTTGTGAACCGAAAGTTTAGATCTCCACAAACCAAAACTGTTAGACCAATAAAAACGCATAAGTGTGGGGAAGATGAAGAAACACTTAATGATGATCCAATCACAAAGAATGCCGTTGATGATACGAAATTAGATGAACCCATTTTTAACAGTTCAACGAAGAAACTTTATAAACGGATTCACGATGCTAAGATTAAAGGAAACTTTAAGTTATATAACCGATTAATATCCAATTTATCGTCAAAAGAAAAGGAAATGTTAGTTGAATTTGTGAAAGTTACGGAGGAAATCAACAAATGGATTGAAGTAAAAGTCAAAGATATAAAAGTTGTTGATGATTCAATTAAAAATAATGTTAATCACAATTTCGATACCACAGCTGACTAAGTATGGGGAGAATCAAGGGGTTTATGTATTTCTGTTAGAGTTAGATTGTCTGTTTTTGTGTAGTTCTCGAAAATGGAACCCGAATGGTCTTTCCCTAGCAGACCCTAAAGAACTAGTCTTCTCCCCCCATTCTGAATTTTTATTTTTTTTAGGAAATGAAGACTGCCTGTGAACTAAACCATGGTCTAATGCTACACGCTTTGATCACTAAACGTAATAATGACACACTACCGAGTGAAATAGTATCAGTAATCAGAGAAAGAATGGACGGAGTTAGAAAAGAATCCAGATACGAAGATAATAAGTTACAATTTGGTAAAGGAAAATCAAAATCCGCAGCGAAAAGAAGAGCACGACACCTAGAAAGATGTCACAAATGCGGAAAATGGTCACATGGAGGTAAATGTTCAAATAATCAAACCTATTCAAATACCGAATTTGTTACTTTATGCAGAGACGGACCGTTCATATGTTTAGAAGAAAAGACACTGAATGCTCGAGGTTACGCCTATGTAGCTATGGAAAACCAATTAAACCGATTATCTTATGAATGGGATAGATCATATAACTAAGAAATCTATTTCACAGGTATGTCTGTACAGTTTTTATTTTATTTTTTTTTATTTTTAACCTTTTGATAATAAACGCTAATTTGTTCGCTATAAAGTATTAAATTGGTATTGAATAAAATTAGGTTTGGCGACCGAAATTGTTGATATCATACAAAAAATTTATTACATCACTGCGAAATTTAACGTTTATTCTTAAGGTATAAATATCTTTAATCAATCAACCCAAAATATTTCAAAAATTCGTCTTGAGTTAAATTAGGTCTTGGAACCGAAATTACTTTACCGAAAAGAGGGGCGCATATTTTTGATAATATTTGATTGATTAAAGTGGGATAAAAAGCCAAAAAAATTTTTAATTTTATTTTTACCATGTTTTTAAAATTAATATATAAATCTTAAATTAATATTGTAAACTTTGTAAAAACAATATATTTAAAATTGTAAATATTTGAAAAATTAATATAAGTTTGGTGTGAATTTATAATATGAATTTTTAAATTAAGTTTGGTGTAATTTTTTTTATTTTTAAAATATGAATTTTTAATTTTATGCATTTTAAAAATTAAGTATGGTGTGAAGAATTGTTGTGTAGTATAGAGTTGAATGATCGGGTAGCTAGTTTAACCGATCGATCTTTTATTAGATTTTTGTTAGGAGGTTCGATGCGCCACATGTCTTTACTAGACATGGCTCAGGCTTTACGTATATATACGCCTGAGGAGTTAGCATCTGCCGATTGTAGAGGGTTGATACTAAATGGTAGAAAGATAGATGAAAATTTTGATACACACGGTGTATGGAGTCAAATGACAAGCCATCACCGATTCAAAGGGGGAAATTACTCTTATTTGGATATAGATAGAGCTGAATTAAGAGTGATTCATAGGTTTTTAGCTAATTCGATTACACAAAGAGGTAAGAACAAGGAAAAGGTAAATGAACAGGATTTGTTTTACCATATGTGTATTCGAGACCCACAAAGCGCTGTAAGTATACCTTATTGTGTGGGTTATTATTTATCAGCTATGGTTAGGGGGATGAGACCGCATAGCATAATAGGAGGTGGTATTTTTATTACTTTGATTGCTGAATATCTCGGTGTGGATATAAGTCGGGGGGGATTATTAGTGGAAGAACCAGAACCCCGCGATACTATAGGTTTAAATGTATACCATGGTGCGAAAGTTTTGAAGAGGCGAAATAACGCCGCAGTACAATACCATGGTAGACATCTACAGGTTGAGAGAAACCAACAGCAAGGTAATGTAGGAGGGGGAAATGAGATGCAAGAAATCCAAAGGTTTATAGCTTCACAGGAGTACGAAAATGCTAGACAGAGAGCATTTGAAGATTGGCAAGTTCATCAGAACCAAATCATAGCTCATTGCCAACATATAGGTAGAAACTATATTCCTACACCGAAACCCATATTCCCTCCCTGGTCTATAGAGATGCAACCACCGTATCCTACGTATAACCCTGCCGAAGCATTCTATAGCACCTATGGTTATGCTTGGAACCCCTATTGGTATCAATATCATCCCTAGTCTACTTAGTTTTATTTATTTTGTAATTTGTAATGTTGATACGTTTAATACTTATGTTAATATTGTAATAGTTTTTATAATTTTCTAACTTTTATTCTTAGATTTTAATAATTTTTGAATGTGGGGTAATATACCAAACTTCAAAAATATGTATATATGTTTGCAGTTTATCTTATGTACACAACAGGGTAAAACAACGCATTTTCAAAGACTGGCATTAAGTTCAGCAAAAGCAACTAATTTTGACGACAAGATGCAAAATATATGTGAAATAACAACAAGACAGAATGAACAAATGATGTGCACCATTTATCATTCAGCAAACAAACGCCAATATATTTGGAAACTTTGGTAAAAATTTAATCATTTTCACACAAATCACCCTCAATAATTTAAATTGTTACTGATTTTTTGCAAATGAGGGCATTGCAAGATCTTAAGTGTGGGAAGGGGTTAAATTCTTTCGGATTTTAAAATTTTTACTTTATACACTTGGTTACCATTAAAAATACTAGTAAAGCAGTAGTTGTATTAGAATCTAGTGCTCTCTGATAATAAAGAACAGCCCTAGTCTTATATACTGACTACCCAATTCTAGTAAAATTTTAGAAAATTTTCAATTAAATGAACTCAAAATCATGTTTATACATATTTATGAACGATAAAACTAGGTTTTAACACCGAAATTATTGTTACCTCGGAAAGGACATAAATTGAGAAATAAATCAAAATGTTAAAATTCATTTAAAATGGAATAGCGGGCGATAAAAAGGAAAATAAAAGCCAAGTGTGGGAAAATTTACCAAGTTATTCACAACATATATCACATATTTTTGTACAAATAACTGAAAATACTTTTGCTTTGGACTAAACTAAAAAGATTTACCTGATTTACTGTAAGAAAGATGGATCTACACGATGAATCAATTCCATCATTAAAAGGAAGTAAAGTCTTCCGAAAAAGAAACGCGCTTCTTGATTTAGGTCATGAAGTTGTCGTCCAGACCAGCTGTAGGTTGACGAAAAATCTAGAAAAGTCATCACTAAAATCAGCAGGAAATCCACGGACCTCAGCATTAAACAGGGTCGCCAAGTGGTCAGATTTATCCTAACCATGAGAAGGATTTATCTCGTACAATGGGGGGCACCATGCAAATTAGCTGGATAAGACTAATGAATCAGATCCCCAGAAAGGATAATCTCCTTAAAAGATCAAAAATCAGCTTTTAAGCCTGATATTACTCAATCCTAGAGATTGACCTTAAAGATTGAGAATTCAAACTCATGGAATTCAATGATATCTAAACTCAAGCTTGAACGAGAAAATATTTTGATCAAAATTACAAGCCGATTTGTTTTCTGGAAACCCTATTTTCAATGCGTTCATTACCATTGAACGTAAAATCCTAGGAATTCACCTGAAATTCATTAGGTCACCTGAACCAAATCGGGTGTCAACCGTAAGAACGGTGGTTGCATAGTGGTCAAAGACAGGACCTTGTGCCAGACCGAAAAATTATAAGGGTGAGCTTTACTATTGCTCCTACCAAGGATAGTAATTGCGTCCGACACGTTATAGACCATAATTAAAAGCATGTCAGGGGACATTGCCTTAACAGTTGCTTGTTCAACGCTTTCCTTTACAACCAGATGGTAGTTTACCGAAAGGTAATATACGGGACAAGTAAACTGGACGTGTTGCTTTCCAAATACAAGGTTAGCAAATGGGTGACACAAAACCGCAAGTTTTGAGCTAAAATTTTCAAATCTGAAACCCACCAAACCCACAAAAATATTTTGCAAACACCGGTAAAGGGTTATTCCGGAAAACTTATCTAGGGTAAAAACTAGATTTAATTTTCAAAAGATCAAATGTTTTCATAAAGATCCAATTTCCTTAATGGATCTAAATTTTTATAGTCATGTGGGACTGTAAACCATATCGTTACTACCATTGTTTATACCGCCGTATAGAAATCACTGATGTACAAAGTGTGAAGAATAAAGAAGTGATTCTAGTATTTCAAGACGATATTGCTTGAGGACAAGCAACGCTCAAGTGTGGGAATATTTGATAATGCTAAAAACGAACATATATTTCATAGCATTATTCCTCAAGAAAGACAAGCTTTTAGTTGCAATTGTTCTATTTACAAGTGATATTCGTTTAAATAAAAAAAGGTGAAGACAAAAGACAGATTCGACGAATTGAAGACGCAAACAACCAAAAAGCTCAAAAGTACAAAATACAATCAAAGAGGTTCCAATTATTGATAAGAAACGTCTCGAAATTACAAGAGTACAAGATTCAAAACGCAAAGTACAAGATATTAAATTGTACGCAAGGACGTTCGAAAATCCGGAACCGGGACCAGAGTCAACTCTCAACGCTCGACGCAACGGACTAAAAATTACAAGTTAACTATGTATATAAATATAATATAATATATAATTAATTATATTAATTATATATATATTATATTTATAAATAAATCGTCGGCAAGAAAGACTCCAAAAGCTGGTGAGCTGTATTTACAAACTCCGCGACTCGCGGAGTTTGAAGGCCAAAAGGGCCGCGAGTCGCGGAGCGCCAATTTCTGAAACTCCCTATAAAAGCAACCGAATTCTGATCGCAAAAACCATTTTTTTTCCTTCTTCTCTCAATATATACGTAATATATATTTATAATTTATATTTTAATTTTAATTTTAATTTTAATTCTAATAATAAGGGTATGTTAGCGAATGTTGTAAGGGTGTAAGTCGAAATTCTGTCCGTGTAACGCTACGCTATTTTTAATCATTGTAAGTTATGTTCAACCTTTTTATATTAATGTCTCGTAGCTAAGTTATTATTATGCTTATTTAATCCGAAGTAATCATGATGTTGGGCTAATTACTAAAATTGGGTAATTGGGCTTTGTACCATAATTGGGGTTTGGATAAAAGAACGACACTTGTGAAAATTAGACTATGGGCTATTAATGGGTTTTATATTAACTAAACAATACCTTGTTAATTTAATATACAAACTTATAATTCGACGTATTTATATATAACCACATACGCTTGACTGGGTACGGTGGGCGGGATATCTATAAATACCAATAATTATTCATTTTACCGGACACGGAACTGGATTAATAGTTAATAGACTTGTTGAAACAGGGGTGAATTACATTCAAGGGTAATTGGTGTAATTGTTAACAAAGTAGTAAAACTTTGGTTTACACGCAGTCGATAACCTGGTGTATTCATTAAACAAAGTATTAAAACCTTGTTACAATTCGAATCCCCAATTAGTTGGAATATTTGACTTCGGAAATAAGAATAATTTGACGAAGGCTTTCGCTCTTTATATTTATGACTGATGGACTATTATGGACAAAATCCGTATGGACATATTAAATAATCCAGGACAAAGGACAATTAACCCATGGGCATAAAACTAAAATCAACACGTCAAACATCATGATTACGGAAGTTTAAATAAGCATAATTCTTTTATTTCATATTTAATTTCCTTTATTTTATATTTAATTGCACTTCTAATTATCGCATTTTTATTGTTATTGTATTTAATTGCACTTTTAATTATCGTACTTTTTAATTATCGCAAGTTTATTTTATCGCACTTTTATTATTCGCAATTTCATTATCGTTATTTACTTTACGCTTTAATTTAAGTCTTGTATTTATTTTTAATATTTTACATTTAGTTTTAACAGCAACTAAAGTTTTAAAATCGACAAACCGGTCATTAAACGGTAAAAACCCCCCTTTATAATAATAATATTACTTATATATATATATATATATATATATATATATATATATATATATATATATATATATTTGTATTCTTATAAAAGTAAACTAATATAGCGTTAAGCTTTGTTTAAAGATTTCCCTATGGAACGAACCGGACTTACTAAAAACTACACTACTGTACGATTAGGTACACTGCCTATAGTGTTGTAGCAAGATTTAGGTATATCCATTCAATAAATAAATAAATATCTTGTGTAAAATTGTATCGTATTTACTAGTATTTCCTGCAAAAATATAAGCTATTTTATATACTACTCTGCTAAAACATTAGTTATTCAACACAAACTAGTCAACAGAAAAAAAACAAGTGGCGGCAAATACTCTGCCATGGTACGGCTGTGAACGAAACACACACACCAGACACAAATCAAACCATTAAACTTACCCTAATAACAATAATCCATAATTTCCTTTTTGTATTCACAAATCTTCTTTTGATAATTGTCTGTAAGTATAATTAATTTTAATCAATCAGTACACAATTGAATTGATGGCAATTACTTCCATTCCTTCGTTCGATTTGACTACTAAATCTGCCCCTCTTTGTTTTGGATTTCATTACACCGGTAACAAACGTTTATTGTCTCCATCTTATGCTAAATTTGAATCAATAAGCAAAAATCGATTTAAAAGAATTCAAATTTCTGTTTGCAAAGCATCTTCGTCTTCTTCTTCGTTATCATTTCGTGATCTTGATGCTGATGACTTTAGACATCCTCTTGACAAACAGGTACTGTAATTGTTAATCTTCTAGTTAATAATTGTGATATACTGTTAGGGTTTTTCTTGTGAGTTAACGGTATTTGGATTTATTGAAATTCATATAACGTAGGTACTAGGTAATTAATCAATTAAAGCTTTTAAAGTTATATTTGTGAAACTTGTAGGAAGCGTGTAAAGTATGTACTCAGTGACTATTTATACCGGTAACTTCAAATTACTTGAATACGTACAATAGCAAAAGGAAAAAACTTCAAGTTTACCCCACCCTTATTGTCCAGTGGTTCACCCCTTTCCACTTGTGCATTGGGATGGGGGTGGAGAGGTCTCAAGTTCGAGTCCCTCCCCTTAAAAATATTCGTGAGATTTATTTCTTGAAAGTCGAATTGCCCTGGGGAAGGTTTTACCGACCCGTATTTAGAACTTAGGTCCGAACGTCTGCCTCTCGGGATGGTATAAGGTTCGGATCCCTATAATAATGCGGTTCGGGTTTCCTGCCCGAAAGCGCGTGCGTGGCAAATGAGAGTATTCGATGGCAACAACTTGCCTTTCAGAAAAAAAAAAAAAAAAAAAAAAAACTTTAAGTTTAATACATTTTTGTACCATTAATCCTTATAATTACATTGGTAATCAGTGTTACGGTTGTCGTTAACTTTGTACATACCCTAGAGTCACGACAACATTAGAACGTTTGATATGAAATTGAACTTTTAAAACTTAAATACTTACAATGACCTAGTAGCAAATACTGGTAACAATATCAGCAAAAGAACGTCCTGCTGTGCTTCTAGACATGTTTAGCTCCACATATTCATGTATAGTCAAAAGGGGATCCATTTTGTAAAAATTGTATCAGTAAATTAATAGCATAAAGTGTACAATATACTACATTCCCAAAACATAATGTCTTCTATTATTGTTTCAGAATACATTGCTTTTGAGGGCAATTCCAGGTCTGAACGAGATTGGCAAGGCTCTTTTAGGTATCAAAATGTGGTTTTCTATTACATATATACAAGTGTAATCACTTATAAAAGTGTCATATGTGTCGTTGATCATATTGAAATTGCAGGGAGCATAGCAGAACAAGTCATGGTACTTGAAAATATAGGGACCTCCGTTCTTGTATCTGAAAACCAGGTCAATCTTGCATCATCATACGTTATCCGTTAAAACACGGATTTATACAATATGTATACGCATACTTAAACAGCTCGTTCAAGTAAACTAAACCTTATACTAAAATATATAAAATATGAGAGGCTACAAGTGTCAATTTGTGCATAATTGTGCGTACTTGTATATCGTAAAATTACTTCATACGGATGTATACCGTCCAAAATTTTGCCACGTGTATTTTATATTATTTGTTTTACCACACGGTTCTTTTGACAACAACCAGAAGCTATATAATGGTGATTTTGAACCTCCCGATTTTACTAATTTGCGTGTGGTTTACAAATATCTGAACAGTTTCTCATCAGGTATTTTTAAAGTATTTTGAGCTTGATTTTGTATTCAGCTTTCAGAACTTCATCAGTTAATGATTCAGTCAGCAGAGGCACTTCAAATTGAAGCTCCTGATCTTTATGTGCGTCAAAGTCCAGTACCCAATGCATATACTTTAGCCGTAAATGGTAAAAAGCCGTTTGTTGTTGTTCATACAAGCCTTGTAGAGCTGCTTACAAGAAAGGAATTGCAGGTAAGTTATTATTTCCCATATATTTTTACTTAATAAAATAATCATTTGTCAGTGGGTTAATTGATAGATTGAACGGTGTTTTGTTAACATTTATTTACAGGCTGTTTTGGCTCATGAGCTAGGACACCTTAAATGTGATCATGGTGTATGGATGACAGTTGCAAATATTCTTACTGTTGGAGCCTACACTATACCTGGTAGGTGGTACCTGTTAGGCTGTTGTTATCTGAGAACGTGAATCATGATAACTATATATATGATAAAATTGGGAAAAGGATTTAGGTGGCAGTTCAAAACACATAGGGTGTTGTTTATTTTTTCGTCATCTTATTATGTCATATGTCTGCGGGCGTGCAGATGTTTATATTGCAGGTAACTGTTTGTTTTTCTGAAGACATAAGATAAAACAATGTCTTATTCTGTCTGCAACCTCTCAGACTTCGAAATATGCTTCTAACAGCTGCAGACATGATTAACTTATGTTACAGACATAAAAACAAACAGTCTTCACTAGCATACAGACTTTTAGGCTGCATCTTTGTTACGGATTTGGCCCGCAGATCTTAAGACAAAAACATCTTAAAAACAAACAACGCCGTAATGTTTTAGTACTTGATGAAACTGATTGGGCTGGGTTGGGTTGACCGGCACACATTCTTTTTGTTATATTTTCTTTAATAAAATGGGTAATTAATGCATTCAATAGGAATTCGAAAGCTATATTATTACCATACTAATCTAGTTATTTACATAAAATGAAATTGGCTAATCTTAGGAGATAACTGAAGGAAATGTCAACATTCCACGAATACTACATTTAAAACGGAATGATTTGAAAATGCAAACATTGAGTAAATAAGGATATAGTTGAAAATGTAAACGATGAATTTTGCATCTTTTTTTCTTTGGAACAGCAAACATACACCCTTTTTGTCCACTACGGGACTCATACTCACAACCGGTTAATGTCCCTTGATTCTGCTAGGCCAGAAGCCCTTTGGTGAATTTTTGATCCATTGACTGGTCAAACTAATGTAGCTATATGCCACGGCCTGCACATTGTGTAGTTATTTTGGTTGACCAGTCATAGGCCCATTAATTTACTAGATTTCAATAGTTATTTTGTTTCTCATATAGTTGTCATGTTATAACTGAAAATGTCAACTTCTATACTTTCGCACATTAACTTATGCACTAAAATTTACATTCACCAAATTATGCTCAGGGATTGGTGGTATGATAGCCCAGAACTTAGAAGAACAGTTATTCCGTTGGCTACGAGCTTCCGAGCTTACGTGTGATCGCGCTGCCCTTCTTGTTGTTCAAGACCCCAAGGTATACAAATATTCAAATTTCATCTCATTCGGTGTATTTTGCTTTTGTATAATTGTTCTTTAATGCTCCTACAAGAGGTGGTCATTTCGGTTCTAATGAAACTCGCTGGCGGATGCCCGTCTTTGGCTGATCAACTCAATGTCGACGCTTTTCTAGAACAAGCCCGATCCTATGACCGAGCGTCTGCAAGTCCAGTTGGATGGTACATAAGGTAATACTCGGGTTATAAGTAGCGAAATGGGTCTGTTGTGTTATAAGTCATGACAATTGATTTCTTATATTGGCCGAATCAGGTCGGGTCGGGTTTTCTTTAAAAAATCTAAATTTCTATCATATAATGAGTGTCAAGTATAATTACAAGATTTGAATTATTTCATTGATGCATAATAATTGCACTTTTGGGCACGTGTCTTCTCACTTGACCCGTTTTCTTACACAGTTTTTTACTTCTTATACACAATAACTCAGACCTAACTGTTTGATATGTAAATTTGTTTAAACTAGTAATAGTAATTGTAGGACCCGTTTCACTTGGGAAAATCAAGCGAGAATCATAAAAAAGTATATTAAAAACATATACAATTCAAAATTACCAAAATATCCTTGTTTGTATAAATGTAAATGCTATTGTTCACAGGGGTATGACGGTAATTTGTTGTGGTTCACAACTACTGTATTATAGTGGATAATTACCGTCTCTAGTATTGACGCCTCACTGTGACATGCATTTGTATATGTTTTTTTTTTTTTTTCTTCCAGAAATGCACAAACGAGACAACTTTCACATCCCCTTCCTGTGCTAAGAGCTCGTGAAATTGACGAGTGGTCAAGAAGTCCAGATTTCAAATCCCTCATGAAACGTGCTGTTACTACAAAGCCTTTGTAACAAGTCTAGAAAAACAGCGAAGAAAGTTCAATTATTATTTACTATTAAATAGTAAAATAGTAATGAGGCAAAGGCTATATGCTCTGCTCTTATTATTATGACATAGAAGATAAGCTACGGATTGCTGCCACTGAGGTGTCGACCGTTGATTGGATAAGCCTTCATCCAGCTGCACGGTTAGCCGGCTCTTCTGAAGACAATTGCTACCACTTCATAAGGTTAGAGACTGTTAAATATACACAACATTACATATATGTACAAATTTGAATATTGTATTCCAGAAGCACGCTACATAGTTTATACTTGATATATGATATAATTTCTGGATAAGCTAAACATGTAGACATATACGTTGTTATAATAGTACAAAACAGAGTTATTACATGGTCATGTTTTTAAACCATAATGCAGCTGATACAATTGATGCGAATGGTTGTATAGCAACCAAGGTTGAAAACGACTCCAGACGGGGTCGAGACGGTCGGGACCTTAAGATGTCGAGACGGACGTTGACTTATATATATATATATATATATATATATATATATATATATATATATATATATATATAGTGGTAGGATCAAGAGGGAAGTAACCAATCGGGGGGAAGCGGGGGGAAGCAAAAACTTTTTTTTTTTTTCGTTTTTTGAAAAAACCTTGTTCACGAACATTATAGATGGGATGAAAATATGAACATTTAGTAGAGACACTTTGTGATAAATGTTTTTATTTTTGCGGGAAAACGCTCGAAGAAGTAATATATAACAATTATCATGTTTTTCGAGCGTATGTTGAGGTTTTAGCTATTGAGGTTTAGATATTAGGGTTTATAGGGTTTAGATATTAGGGTTTAGAAATTTAGGGTTTAGGGTTTAGATTTAGGATTTAGATTGAGTTTTTAACATGAACGGTTTAGAGTTTAGGGTTTAGGGTTTGATGTTTTGGGTTTATGGAATAAACCCAAAACATCAAACCCTAAACCCTAAACCCTAAATCGGGCTAAATTTTACTTCACAAAACATGAAAAAAAAAGTTCATATTCTTCACGAACAATATTATCTTGAATGTTATTTTTGTCGATCGTTTTCCCGCCTAAATAATAACATTCATCACGAAGTGTCTCTTCTAAATGTTCATATTTTCGTGTGATCTTGATGCCGGAAAAAAAAAATTCCAAAAAAAACGAAAAAAAAATTTTTTTTTTGCTTCCCCCGCTTGGTTACTTCCCCATTGATCCTGCCCCTATATATATATATATATATATATATATATATATATATATATATATATATATATATATATATATATATATATATATATATATATATATATATATATGAGAGAGAGAGAGAGATACACGTACTTTAAAGTCAAAAAAACCTCCGTTAACCAGTTTGTACCTATAATCGTTATTATCGTTAATATAATACAAAAGGTAACATTAAACTACGTCAATTTTGATTGAATTGACCGACTTTGACCGATTTTAACCAATTTTTTGACTTTTGAACGACGTTGACCTGCCTTTTCCCGCATTTGACCTAACTTTTGACCGTTGACCGACTTATTAGAAAACGGGAAGGGGTCGAGACAGGCTAATCACCAAAACGTCGCAACGGACGTCGTTTACAACACTGATAGCAAAATAGTTGTTCTTCATGTTCTTTTGTGTAAATATGAACATATAACATTGTCTAACAGTTATTCGATAATTTAAACCGTGTTTGAAAATTTACAAATTGTCACCTTCTTCATCGATCTGCTTGGAAAAAATATTAACAAAAAATCTTAAAATCTAAGGCCCCGTTTGTTTTTCACTTAATCGACTTAATTGAATAAAACTTAATATGAAAAGATATTAAGAGGCGTTTGTTATGAACTTATTAAATAATACACGTCTTAATTTAGATTTCAAAAGAAATGTTAATTTTCATTCAAATCCTCAATATTTAATAACTGCTATTTTAACTGCCCATATGTAAGGTTAATTTAGTAAATTCAATTATTCAGACGGTTATTCAGTCAAAAAAACAAACAATAATTAATATTCGTCATTTAATTTTTTTTAGACGTCATATTTTTATTCAGACAAAAGGACTTAATAAAAAAAACAAACGGGGCTTAAATTTATTTCAGAAAAAGTTAAACTACAATCAACTCATATATACTAAGAATAGAGTACATACAAATTCTTTTTTTTTTTTTCCTATTTAAAGTGAATAAATGTCAAAAAGTAGGGATTAAGTTAAAAAATGAGGGTTCATTCACTTTTCATATTTTAAAAGGTTAGTTATAAGAAAGGGTGGGTGAAATGCTCAACGTCGTCGTTTCAGTTATATTGAATTGTCGTTTTGAGTTTATGTTCACATTACAAACGGTCCTTCAACTTCGATCATATTTGCATAACGATCCCTCAAGTTTACACTTTTTAGAGGTAAAAATGGTAACTATATAATTTTATTAAAAGAAAAGAAAATAATTCTACCCGAATTTATAACGGACTCTATCTTCTCGCTCGGTGCGAGTTAAATTTTACAGAGACCACCGTTCAACTCGAAAAAATCTTATGAACCCAACGGGACTAACTATACGCGAAACGGACACTTCTCAAAAAAACACTAAACACAACGACAACCCGTATCTTCCCGCTCGCCACGAGTTAAATTTTTTCGACGACACCGTCAGACTCGAAATAATTTTATGAACAAAACGAAACTAACCATGTCCAAAACGGACACTTTTAAAAAAACGCTAAACACAACGACAACCCGTATCTTTCTGTTCGCCGGGAGTTAAATTTTTCCGACAGCACCGTTACACTCGAAAAAATTTATTGAACAAAACAAAACTAACTATGTTCGAAACGGATACTTTTTAAAAAAAGCTTAACACAATGAAATCTAAAACAGCACTTAATACATGGGCTGTGTTCCCCTCTGTAAATACAGAACGCTACGTTAAATATTAATGTTGAATAATGTCATCAACTATAAATAGAGATTACATAAACCCTAGACATATTCCTAACACTAACGGACCCAAGCCCACATATCGGACTTGGGCCGAACCTATTATCTAACACTCCCCCGCAGTCCGAACGGCGAAATCGCGAAAGTTCGAACTGGAGAGAAAACAATAAATATTAAACAAAGAAATAAAAGAATTTTTTTTTATTTGTTGCACCGAATAGACTGATATATTTGCTGATATCGTTGCGTCTTGCTTGACTGCGTTTCCTTTTCCGTAACATTTTTTTTATACGTCGTGGCTTGGTTTGCCTAAGGATTGATCAGGACTTGGGCAGAGAACTTTGTCGACAATAACAATCTTCATCAATGCTACATATAAGATTTTTGACAAAATATTCTTTTTTTTTTTTCGGGGTTTGGAACCTAGTCACGCTAGGCGGCTCAATTATTATTACAGGACTGAAATCAAGAAAAATAAAACGAAATACAAAAGATAAAAATAGGACTTAAATTAAAAAAGGATAGCTATGTGGCATTGTGATGACTGGATGGTCTTCTTATTTGATAACACGTATTCTTCATGTGATTTTAGTTTGTGAAAGAACATGTAGGGTATTAGGTTTACGGCTCATAAAACGGCTGCTGCATACACGTTATTTTAGTAGTAGAAGAAAAAGACAAAGAAGGAAAAAAAAAAAAAATTAAACGGCTGGGAAAGGGGGGAGGGGGGTTAGGTTTAGATGATGGGTAAAGAGATAGAATACTGTTGTGTAGAGATGATGATATTTGACAGGGTGTGGCCGGTCTCCGGATCAGACCTTAAACTCTGACACCATATTGAATAATGTAAACCCCGTCCTTTTTTTTTAACGGCCAAGAATATTATAAAAAACCAAACAAAACGATCCCTAACAAGACGCTAAGGGATGCTTACAACGGCATAAAGAGCCATAAGTTCCAATTTGAAACTAAATGACTCATATGTTTAATCCAACGAAAAGTAAGTAATCTAATAACATCAAACAAACTACTAAGATTACAAAATGTAAACCCCGTCCTTATTATGTTTTATTCATCAACTATAAATAGAGATTACATAAACCCTAGAAATATACCTAACCCTAACGGACCCAAGCCCACATATCAGACTTGGGCCGAACCTATTATCTAACAATTAATACGCATGCCGAAAGCCCCGGCCACAACGCGCGGGCCGGTCCGGACTAGTATATACTAAGAATAGAGTACATACAAATTCTTTTTTTTTTCTTCTATTTAAAGTGAATAAATGTCAAAAAGTAGGGATTAAGTTAAAAAATGAGGGTTCATTCACTTTTCATACTGTATTTTAAAAGGTTAGTTAAGGGTGGGTGAAATGCTCTATAGGTAAATATAGTTATAGAGATAACTTGATTATCAATAGTAAAACTCGACGAAAAGTTACTCAATAAGCTTTACATAATATGATTGTTACATTAGGATCAAGCATGCTCACGACCCGTATGCTAACTTATGAGCCAACGACTGGGTTCGAGATTGGTCCTCTCTTCTTTTGCCTTCCTGTACTACGTATAGAAAGCTTAGGCCGGGTACTTTTACCCTTATGTATGTTCAACTAGTATATAGGGAAGTCAACAAATTGATGCGACATATCCATATAAACAAATATATATACATTCTACAAAATTAATAAGCCTAGAATATTAGTTGATATAAAATATTATTTACACATTTTTTTGGTTTGTGGGTCATAAGTGTTGGTTATAGTTTTGGTTAGAAGATGAATATGGTTGCTAGCTATATTGGTAAAATGGATGTTATCCCACATAGGTGGGAGGAAGAACTTGGAAGGGGTGACTTGGTTATAAAAGGAGTGTTAAGCCTCACTTCCAAATTGCACCAATCAATACACTTTAAGTATTTGATTATTTCTTTCTTTCTTACCCTTGTTTGAGAGTTGTATTAGTTAAATATTTTGGAGAGTGTAGTTGGCTTAAGAGAGTCGTCTATATCATTGTAACAATTTGTGATATAGTGTATTTCTCTCTTTGGGGGCCGGTGGTTTTTCTCCTGTTTTGGAGTTTCCACGTTAAATCTTGTGTTGTGTATTGTTCTTTTTTCTTTACTATTATTGTTGGGCTGGGTGGTGGGAATTAGTGAGGCCATAATTTCCCAACAACTGGTATCAGAGCGTCAGGTTTGACGGGGGTCTCGGTTATAGGAGTCGGAGTATGCTCTGTGGTTGCCACGGGAGTGGATTGTCCACATCAGAAACGAGTTCTATTGATCGTATAGGGTATCTGGTTAGACAATATTTTTTCTGATTCGTAGTAATAGTTGGATTTGTTAGTGGCGAGTTGTGGATTTCCGATTTAAAGGGTCCTGGCTACCTGCTACATCTTTTGGCTATTCGAAACGTGAGCAAAATCAGAGAAAGTGTTGTTTATAGGATACGTATACGATGTCGAAGTTCAGTCCAATGAGGTTTGATGTAGAGAAATTTGATGGGAGGATCAATTTTGGCTTATGGCAGGTTCAAGTCAAGGATGTGTTGATTCAGTCCGGGTTACACAAGGCATTGAAAGGTAAACCCACCTTTGTTTCCGGCAGTGATTCTAGCAGTAAGTTCGATGAAGAAGAATGAGATGATATTGATTTGAGGGCAGCAAGTGCGATTCGTTTGTGTCTTGCAAAGAACGTGCTTGCAAATGTGCACGGGTTATCAACGGCAAAGGAGCTTTGGGTTAAACTAGAGCAGTTGTACCAGGGCAAGGGCATCTCAAATCGGTTGTGTCTTAAAGAACAATTTCATACTCTGCGTATGGATGGGGGTTCAAAGATTTCAGATCATCTAAGTATTCTTAACAGTATTGTTTCGGAACTGGAGGCTATTGGAGTTAAAACGGATGATGAAGATAAAGCTTTGAGGTTGATATTATCTTTATCATCGTCCTATGAGCACATGAAACCTATTCTAATGTACGGGAAAGAAACGTTGAAGTTTGAAGATGTTACTAGCAAGCTCCTATCCGAGGAGAAAAGATTGGAAGGTAACGGAGTCTCCTCATCAGAAGCTACGGTACTGTTGTGTTCGGATAGGCATAAGAGAAACTCTAGAAAAAATCTGACATGCTGGAAGTGCGGGAAGACTGGGCATGTAAGGGTTAATTGTCCAGGTGGAGCTAATCCGGTAAATGGCTCCAAAGACGCTAACATTGTCTCCGTTGTTACGGAGAGTGACGAATTCCTCTGAAGTCACGTCATCCTCATGGTGTGTCCGCGCCACCGTGGAAAGGGATGTTCGTTAGCGGTTCCACAATTACACATGGGCATTGGTTTGGCGTTGATGCAGGTTGTGTGGTGGAAACTGATGTTGTAGCTGATGGGACTTTCGGGAAAGCCAAACAGGAAAGTTGCACCATAAAGTTTCAGCTGGTTGTTCAACAACATGTGCCGAGGTGAAATGCTTGGAATGCGATATTCTAAGTGCTATACTCTTTATGGTGGAGTATGATAATTCTGTTAAGAGTTATGATTGTCTGTTATGACAATGATTGTCGGGTCTTGACAATATTCGATGAAGATGCAAATTTTATTTCTTGGGTTAGAGATAATGTCAGCGGCATGAAGATGAGGATCTTGAAGTTGTCGTCAAGGAAGCATCTACGTCGGTAATCCTTGCAATGTGGAAGTATGGTTATCTCCTTCTATCCAAAAGGTGAAGATTTGTTGGTTATAGTTTTGGTTAGAAGATGAATATGGTTGCTAGCTATATTGGTAAAATGGATGTTATCCCACATAGGTGGGAGGAAGAACTTGGAAGGGGTGACTTGGTTATAAAAGGAGTGTTAAGCCTCACTTCCAAATTGCACCAATCAATACACTTTAAGTATTTGATTATTTCTTTCTTTCTTACCCTTGTTTGAGAGTTGTATTAGTTAAATATTTTGGAGAGTGTAGTTGGCTTAAGAGAGTCGTCTATATCATTGTAACAATTTGTGATATAGTGTATTTCTCTCTTTGGGGGCCGGTGGTTTTTCTCCTGTTTTGGAGTTTCTACGTTAAATCTTGTGTTGTGTATTGTTCTTTTTTCTTTACTATTATTGTTGGGCTGGGTGGTGAGAATTAGTGAGGCCGTAATTTCCCAACAATAAGCAAATTAGTGATCATTCAATAGTCACATAATTAGTTGCAATTAGTCAAAATTCCCAGCCATTTCGTTTGGTAGCAACGTATTTGAATACCAACAAACAAAACCAACAAAGCATGACAAACCTGCCCAATTGTATTATAGACGCAAACAAAACTGATGATTAAACATACGAAATTAACATATACACGTGAAGACCATGTGATATATATATATATATATATATATATATATATATATATATATATTTTTTTTTTTTTTTTTTTTTTTGAAAAAAAAAAGTCCATTCCCATGCCACTCATAACAATAATTTCATTGTACTATTATTGTATCAAAGATGGAATAGATATTGAGGTGACACATAAACTGTAGCCATTTTGATCATATTTTCACATTTTTAAAGATGATAAAATTAGAAGACTCGTCAGTCTACAAGCAGTGCATAAGATGTTTAGATGCCCTTTTCAGTATCTAGACTTCACTATTTTACTATTTTAAAGTAAATAAATTATTCATATAAGTATATAACTGATCGTAAACGGATATTTCAGACAATAAGAGGACGAGTACTTTTTTTATATATTTGATCGTTAACCAATTTTCTATGAAAAGTTTAATATATAATATGTGAGTATTTACCCTTCAAAATAATCAACATCGAAATTGATCAGTAAACACCCAAAACACTAACAAAAACCTTTCTTCTGAATAAAATGAATACAGAATATAAACAAATTTTACGTACAACTTAATCAATTTGACAACTAAAAATTAAAACCATACTAGTTCATATTGTGAAGGTTGTAGGATCATTAAAAGTAAATTTAATCACAACTCAAACTCCAAAAAAAATCAAAACAACTCAAATCAATAAATTTGCCTTTTATTGGTATCATATATAACATAACATGATCAATTAAAAAAAATATTATACGAAACAAAAATCATACCATATTCAGAAACCGTAGATTGTGACTGAGAAGAAGGTAGTTGAGGTTTAACAGCAACATGACCATCCATGACTAGTGCAATAAGTTTCCCGTTGTTGCTATAAGTATTACTAGAATCAAACACTACTTTTTGATGATCAACATCTTTATTAATATTAGTATTAGTATCAAAAGAGACTTGTTGTGGTTTCATTGAAGAACCTTTGATGTTACTATTATGATGATGATGATGATGATGATGATGATGTGAAACACAAGCACCCATCCGACAACGATTTATCTACAATTCCCACCAGGAAAATGGTAAATTTTAGTGGATTCTTGATTTATATAGATTCACTAAAAAAATGGTGTAAGTGGGACGTATAGAATATGAAGAGATGGAAACTGAGGAATTTAATTTGATTATTTATTTTATTGGGATGACTCTATATTTGGAAGTTTCTGATTAGTATTCCAAACTTAACTATTATGAATTTATTATATTATAGTCATATTCTAACTACTACGGACTAACTAATTAATTAATAATTAATAATGATTAGTTAAAATAATTGTAGAAGTAGTTGAATGGTTAATGCATGCCATTGTTATAATTCAGTAGGCTTATAACTACCTTTAGTGGTTCTTGACTGTAGAAGGTATATAGAGATAGAGATACTGTAAAACGGAGAAAACAAAGGTTGAACAAAAGGTATGAGTAATTGGTTTTTTATTTATAGAAAAATGTACAATGAGAGTTTGGTGGCATTTGAAATCTAGAGAGAGAGAGAGTGTTTTTGTTAACCAAAAACACATACATTAAACTCTAACTCAACACACCTACAATTACTCAAAAAAATATACTATGCAATATCTATAATAATAATAAAATTATCATCCAATTATTACTTTTATAACACTCCCCCTTGGATGATAATTTTATTAGTGAATAACTAGTACTGCCTCGTTAAAAACCTTGCTAAAGAAAACCTTTTGGGATAAAACTTTAGCTAAGGGAAAAAGAGTGCAGCATAGAATTGACTCCCCCTCAAGTAGGCAACGCCTGAGTTGTTACATCTTCTGAACATGCCTCATGCCAATATTATGAACGTGTGTTCTGAAAATAGCAGTTGAAAGTGCTTTGGTGAAAAGGTCAGCAGAGTTTTTGCTGGACTGAACATATCTCATTTCAATCTGGTTGTCCTTAATGAGATTTTGAGTGTATGAAAAGAATCTAGGGGGTATGTGTTTTGTTCGGTCACTTTTGATATACCCTTCTTTCATCTGTGTTATGCAAGCTACATTATCTTCATAGATAGTTGTTGAACTTTTATTGCGTTCTAGTCCACAAGAATCAGTAATGAGTTGTGTCATTGATCTCAACCAAAAACATTCCCGACTGGCTTCATGTAATGCAATTACTTCGGCATGATTTGATGATGTTGCAACAAGTGTTTGTTTTTGAGAACGCCATGATATTGCGGTACCTCCATTTAGGAATACATATCCATTTTGAGATTTAGCTTTATGTGGATCAGATAAATAACCTGCATCTGCATAACCAACCAAATCTTGTTTTGATTCGTTAGAATAAAATAATCCTAAATCAGTAGTTCCTCGAAGGTATCGAAATATGTGTTTGATCCCATTCCAGTGTCTTTTGGTAGGAGCTGAGCTGAACCTTGCCAACAAATTAACTGCAAAAGAAATGTCAGGTCTTGTACAATTTGTAAGATACATAAGAGCTCCAATTGCACTAAGATATGGTACTTCTGGTCCCAGGATATCTTCATGATCTTCACAGGGACGAAATGGATCAGTGTCAACATTAAGTGATCTAACAACCATAGGAGTACTTAATGGTTTTGCCTTGTCCATATTAAAGCGTTTTAAAATCTTTTCAGTATATGTTGTTTGATGTACAAGTAAACCATTAGGCATATGTTCAATTTGTAAACCAAGGCAATACTTGGTTTTTCCGAGATCTTTCATTTCAAATTCTTTCTTTAGAAGTTGAATGGCTTCATGGATCTCTTTATTTGTACCTATGATATTAAGATCATCAACATAAACAGCTATGATCACATATCCGGATGTTGTTTTCTTAATGAAAACACATGGGCAAATAAGATTATTGGTATACCCTTTGCTTATCAAGTAATCACTTAATCGTTTATACCACATGCGACCCGATTGTTTCAACCCATATAAAGACCTTTGTAACTTGATTGAGTACATTTCTTTGGGTTTTGCATTGGTTGCTTCTGATACCTTAAATCCTTCAGGTATCTTCATATATATATCACTATCAAGTGATCCATAAAGATAAGCAGTCACAACATCCATGAGATGCATTTCTAAATTTTCAGAAACTGCCAGGCTGATTAAGTATCTAAAAGTAATTGCATCCATAACAGGAGAATAAGTTTCCTCATAATCAATTCCCGGTCTTTGAGAAAAACCTTGAGCTACAAGTCTAGCTTTATACCTTGTAACTTCATTTTTCTCATTTCTTTTTCGCACAAAAACCCATCTATATCCCACAGGTTTCACATCTTTAGGTGTGAGAATGATAGATCCGAAAACTTTTCTTTTATTGAGTGATTCAAATTCAGCTCGTATTGCTCCTTTCCAATGATCCCAATCATGTCTATTTTGACATTCCATGACAGATTTTGGTTCTAGATCATCATCATCATTCATGATGTCATATGCAACATTATATGAAAATATCTCATCAAGATTTTTCATTTCATTTCGGTTCCATAGTATTTTTGAATGTGCGTAATTGATTGAAAATTCCGTATTGACATCATCAATCTCCTATGCAGAAGGAGTATTGATTTGTAGTTCTTCTTGAACACTTTCTTTTACCTCATTATCAGCTGATTTTCTTTTCCGAGGATTTTTATCTTTGGAACCAATTGGTCTCCCACGTTTCTGGCGTGGCAAAGACTCAAGAATAACATTATTGCCAGTTTTTGGAATTTCAATTCGAGCTGGAGCATTTGCTGCTGGTATATATGATTTAGTCACTCTTTTTGTATCTGTAAATGCATCAGGCAATTTATTTGCAAGTTCTTGCATATGCATTATTTTTTGAACTTCGATCTCGCATTCTTTTGTGCGAGGATCAAGATACATTAATTGAGGTTCACACCATGAAACATCATTTTCTTTATTTTTTATTTCTCCCCCTAATCTAGGGAATAATGTTTCATTAAAGTGACAATCAGCAAAACGTGCTGTAAAAACATCACCCGTCATGGGTTCAATATATCTTATTATTGAAGATGTTTCATATCCAACATATATTCCCATCCTTCTTTGAGGACCCATTTTAGTGCGTTGTGGTGGTGCGATAGGGACATAAACCGCACAACCAAATGTTCTAAGGTGGGAAATATTTGGCTGATGACCAAAAGCAAGTTGCAAAGGAGAATATGTATGACTTGCGCTTGGTCTAATGCGAATCAATGATGCAGCATGCAAAATTGCATGGCCCCATACAGATACTGGGAGTTTTGTTCGCATTATCAATGGTCTAGCTATTAGCTGCAATCGTTTAATTAATGATTCAGCTAAACCATTTTGTGTATGTACATAGGCAACGGGATGTTCAACAATAATCCCAATAGACATGCAAAAGTTATTAAATGCTTGAGACGTAAACTCACCGGCATTATCTAGTCTCACCCTTTTAATAGTATAATCAGGGAAATGTGCTCTCAATTTAATAATTTGAGCAAGAAATTTTGCAAATGCCATATTTCGACTTGATAATAGACAAACATGAGACCATCTACTAGATGCATCTATTAGAACCATAAAATATCTAAATGGTCCACATGGTGGATGAATTGGTCCACATATATCACCTTGAATTCTTTCAAGAAACATTGGTGATTCTTTTTCAACCTTAAGAGGTGATGGTCTTATTATCAACTTTCCAAGTGAGCATGATGTACATGGGATAAGTGCATCATGAGGGATCCTTTGATCCGCCAATGGATGTCCATGTGTATTTTGTATTATTCTTTTCATCATTGTTGATCCTGGGTGACCTAATCTCTCATGCCACAAACTGATCATTACAGGATCACATAATTTTTCTTTAACTACCACATTTACTTCAGGTACATTTATATGTGTATAATGTAAACCAGAATGAAGTCTTGGTAGTTTTTCAATTACACGATTCTTATCAGTGATACTTAAATATTTTTCATTTTCTGTTGTCACTGACTGATAATCATATCCATTTTGGTATATGTCAGAGAAACTTAACAAATTTCTCTTTGACATGGGAGAAAATAAGGCATTATTTATCAGAAAATTTGTACCATTTGGTAACATGAATTTTGCCTTTCCCATTCCCTTTATTAAGTCCACAGGACCTGATATAGTATGTATAGTTCCTTCCGTTGCTTTCAAGTCTGTGAAATATTTTTTAGATTTGAGTATGGTGTGAGTGGCACCACTGTCTGCAATACAAATATCTCCACCATTTGACTGATTTTTTACTCCAGCAGTATACATCATGAACTTCAAAAAAAATATGAGAAACAAATAATGAGTATATAATTCATCAATATATTACATTCAAAACATGTTACAAACGATAGCACATAATAAGGAAATATGTAGTAAACTAGATATGGTGTAGATTGAAAATCTACAACCATTTATTTAACGAGAACATATAATAGGATATCTATATATATATATAGATATTAGAAATTTATTCATTAAAGTAGTCACAAGTTGGCTCAGTGATTTTTGTATCAAGGTCATCCACAAGATTTGCTTCTTTTCCTTTTCCCTTTAGGGATTCTTGATACCGATTAACAGAATGCTGATTTGTTCGGCAGTTTTTAGACCAGTGGCCAATTTTACCACATCGGTAACAAGAATCTTCAACATTCTTTGAAGAGCCTTCTTCAACATTGTGATTTGTGGGATTGTATGGTGTTTGGATTTTATAATTTTGTGGATTATTATTTCTTTGTCCACGACCACGACCACCACGACCACGACCACCACCACGACCATTACCATAAGGGTGATTTCGAACATAGTTATGATTTTTATTATTGTTATGGTAATTTCCATGATGATGGTTTTGGCCAATATGGCTACGACCTCTTCCACGCCCTCGTCCATGTGCATTTCTTCTTTTATTATTATTATTATTATTATTGTTAATAGCATTAGCTTCAGGAAATGCTAGCGCACCGGTAGGACGAGATTCTTGATTTTTCATCAGTAATTCTTTATTAACTTCTGCAACTAAGAGATAAGTTTGAAGTTTGGAAAAAGTTTTATAATTCTGCAATCTTAAATTTTCTTGCACAGTTATATTTGCAGAATGCATTGTGGAGAAAGTTTTTTCCATCATATCAGCATCACTTATTTCTTGACCACAGAATTGAAGCTTTGAACGGATCTTGAACATGGCCGAGCTGTATTCACTTACCTTTTTGAAATCTTGGAACCTTAGATTTCTCCATTCTTCCCTCGCAGCTGGAAGTAATATTTCCTTTTGATTATCGAATCTACTCTTGATACTTTCCCATAAAACATGTGGATCTTTGATAGTGAGAAACATATGTTTTAAGGTGGTATCAATATGTTTGCGAATAAAAGCAATTGATTTTAATTTATCTTGATCGGAACAAGTATTATTTTCTTTTAAAGTTTCTAGAATACCCAATGATCCAAGATTTATTTCTACGTCCATAACCCATGATGTGTAGTTTGTTCCCGATACGTCTAAGGCATCAAACTCAAGCTTTGATAATTTTGACATTTTCTATTTTCAGAAAGATGAACAACATAAATCATAATCATAATCATAATCATAATATTTTTTTTTCGTAGATAAATAACAACATGCAATTAGAATTAGTTTAGATTCATAAGTAGTAAACAAAGGAATAATGGTATGATTACAAATCATAAGGGAATATAGGTTCATATTATATTATATTATTAATGATATTATTATAATATATATTAAGTTATAATATATATTATTATAATATATTTTTCTTATTTTAACCTTTAAGATTTACTTTTAATAAAAATACAAACTACTTTTCTTATTTTAACTTTTAAGATTTACTTTTAATAAAAATACAAACTACTTTTTTTATTTTAACTTTTAAGATTTACTTTTAATAAAAATACAAATTACTTTTTTTATTTTAACTTTTAAGATTTACTTTTAATAAAAATACAAACTATTTTTTCTATTTTAACTTTTAAGATTTACTTTTAATAAAAATACAAACTACTTTTTTTATTTTAACTTTTAAGATTTACTTTTAATAAAAATACAAACTACTTTTTCTATTTTAACTTTTAAGATTTACTTTTAATAAAAATACAAACTACTTTTTTATTTTAACTTTTAAGATTTACTTTTAATAAAAATACAAACTACTTTTTTTTTATTTTAACTTTTAAGATTATAAATTTAAGAATAAACATTAGTATGCATGAAATAAATAATGATTAATTGCATAAGTAATCATAAATGTTAGATAACATATAAAGACCCCATCGTATTCGTATTGATCGGAATTAATCTCGACCCATGGTACCGTGTTGTCAAATGACGTGTTGCGTACATAAAGTACCGTGTTGTCAAATGACGTGTTGCGTACAATCATGAGGTCTTATTAACATAAATATAAATGTTAGTGAAGTTAATAAGAGTTAGATTACAGAAAATATAATTCAGGTGGTATAACCGACCATATATAACTTAAATAACATAAATATAAATGTTAGTGAACATAACTGTAAATGTTAGTATACATAAATAAATGTTAGATAACATAAATGTAAATGTTAGTATACATAAACAAATGTTAGATAACATAAATGTAAATTAGGCGACAGTGTCGACCATATATCATTTAGGTGGTATAACCGACCATATATTAGTTAGGTGGCAGAGCCAACCATATTTAGTATAAATGTTGAGATAATCGTGCTGATAACGTGTTATAATTCAGTAGGCTTATAACTACCTTTAGTGGTTCTTGACTGTAGAAGGTATATAGAGATAGAGATACTGTAAAACGGAGAAAACAAAGGTTGAACAAAAGGTATGAGTAATTGGTTTTTTATTTATAGAAAAATGTACAATGAGAGTTTGGTGGCATTTGGAATCTAGAGAGAGAGAGAGTGTTTTTGTTAACCAAAAACACATACATTAAACTCTAACTCAACACACCTATTTATACTCAAAAAAATATACTATGCAATATCTATAATAATAATAAAATTATCATCCAATTATTACTTTTATAACAGCCACATCTTTTTATTTAGACCTTTAGTTATGGTTCATGGTTGAATGAGCGTTGTGAATGTTGTATAGTTGCAGGAAGAATGTTAGGAGAAATTGTGTTGACGTGATAATGTTGTGGAAAAAGATTGTTATGATCCTAATATTATCTAGAGGTGTTAAGAATAGTGTTGTTGTTGATGTGTCATTTAAGCTAAGATTTAATATTCTTTAAACATACTAAATAAAATAAAATAATATATACTAATTAAGAGTAGTAAAAGTGGTGACGCGTCAATTCGAAGTTTAGTTCGAAGTTCTACTAAAATTTTGAAACTTTGAAGTAGAAATAGTGAAACATTGTTTCATTGCTCTGTCCAAAGTTCTGAATTGTAATATTAATTTTATTTGGGGAGGTGATACTCACACATCACTTTTTAATCCATGCACTATTACAAAAAATGACTTTTGGAACCGGTTTTTAAGGTCTTTGGAACCGGTTTTAGAAGAGGTTCCTATCACTAGGGGTTTCTAAAGTAGAGAACCGGTTATAAAAGAGGTTCCTTTGACTAACTTTAAAAACCTGTTTTGTCTTAAAAACATATTCCTTTGCTTGACCAAAGAGATGTGTTTTTAATAAAAAACCGGTTTCTTAGGGGTTTTTTTTTTTCTTTCTATAAAGATAATGTTTTGTTTCTCAGTAGTTGTATAACAAAAAAGAAGTTTTGCGACATACTTAACGTTTAACGTTGAGAACGGAACAATATTAAAGTTTGATGATAAACTTATATGTATACAAACAAAGTTACATATATTAATAATCTTGATAAGATATATGAATTCAAATTTACAAAGAAATGTGGATCTGAAACAAACGAGTAAACTACTACTAGTATTCAAAAAGATAGTTCTTGATGGCTTGATGGCCTTGGAGTTAATGGCTTGATGGCCTTGGATGCTTAATGGCAGATGCAATATCACCTGTACAAACAAGTGAGGATATAATTAATAATCACAACCAAATAATATCCAATTACAAAAATTGATGGATATCTAAATTATATCACATGGCTTTATAGTAACAAAAAATTAAATTTTGTCAAACACATCGGAATACCCCTAAACATCATTTGTCTATAAACAATAAGCAATATCATATAAAATCAATTACTTTTGAATGCCTCTGTCCTTCACATTCAATATTTCAATATCATATAAATACACACATATATATGGGCTTACATCATGGATTAATGTTGAAAGCTAATGAACTAACTGATACAGATATATAGTGATACATATACAACTAATATCAAGTATCAAGAATTGTGCTTAAAGTAAAATCTTACGTAATTTAGTTCCCTTGGCAGCAAGAAAAGTACTCCGTAGCCTATATAGTCTCCATGAAAAGCTTGATATTATCTATAACATGAGGCTAAACAAGAAATTGTGTAGGTTGTTTATTTAAGAAAAAAATGTGTGAGGTTCCAAAAGAAAGTGTGAGGGTTTGTTTAAAAAAGAAAGTGTGAGGTTTGGTGCAGGTATATGAAATGACTCAAATTAGTTTTTGATTTTTCATCTCCCGCTTTCTGGTCCATCTAAAAAAAGTAAAATTGGAACCGGTTTTAAATAAAAAAGAGGTTTCAAACGTTTGAAACCGGTTTTAATAAAAAAGAGGTTCCTAAAGTGAAAGTAAAGGGACCGGTTCCTTAGAAAAAAGAGGTTCCAAAGGTTGAGAGCGGTTTTTAATAAAAAAGAGGTTTCTAAAGTGGATCAAAGAAACCTGTTTCTAACTAACTTAACGAAACCGGTCTCTTATGGTTTTTAAAACCTCTTTTTTTAGACTCTTTTAAAAAGAGGTTCCTAATTAGGGTTTCTTTGCTCATTTTTGTAGTAGTGATGTTCACATAATTACCTATTTTACCCTTAATTATACTTCAAATAATAATATAAGTTCGATTCCCCAAGATTAATATAGAGACATAACTGTAAGTTTATGAGACAAAAATGTACATGAATAAAAAAGGGACGTTTATTTTTTTATGTGCTAAGTCCTGTTCTATTTGCATCTATTTGAGGTGGGGTGTCTGATTCTATGTCTCCTTGAAACAGGCTAATTTTCAGATTAAGTGACAAAAAATTAATAATTTTACTTACTGAATTAAGAGTTGTACAAAAACAGATCATTAAGTGGAAAGTAAACATGCACAGTTTAATTTAAATAAAAAATTGTTGAAATGGTCCCTGTAGTTTGTACTAAAATGTTGGTTTCGTCCCTATGCCTTTTTTATAAATTTGGTCCCGGTGGTTTGCATATGTTGCAGTCCCTCTGACTAACAGTCGTCAAAAAATTCCGTTAATTCCAGTCATGTGCCAGACATGTGAGGGTACTTTCGTATGTTTCTTTCCTAAATTGACAATCGCTGAGATCCTCCATGTGGTTTGTAACAAAATTGCTGAAATCATCCTTGTGGTTTATAACAAAATTGCTGAAATCATCCTTCCGTTCATAATATCAATGTCTTTACTCACAAATCAACAACAATCATCGTCAACATCATCGCAACCAGCACCAGTGGCGATCGAAGACAAAGATCGAAGTCACCGGAATACGCCTTGCAGAAAGCTGTAAAAGACTATCGAGTGACGGCTTAGCAGCCACACTGAAGTCATCACAACCACCACCAGCAATCGCTGTTGCCGCCACCATCTGTTTTCAGATCTGATTTTTTCAAATTCAAGACCTTCATGCTGCTATATTTTTCTGTTTCTATTCTTTTACTAAATCAAATCCGAAGGCTGTGTTTAGGTTGATTTATATGTATTTAATCGGTATATGTATATGTATTAGTAGTATTTGTGTTTGAATCAAGTTTATATGTTGTTGTTATTTCTTTGTTTTTTGTTAGTTTGAATGAATTAATGTTATTTAAAAAGTTTTATGTGCAATCATATTGATTTTACTTGTTAAGCATAGTGGATTTATTTTTAATTTTGGTGGGTTTGATTTTACCATGTTAATTAAAGTGTTTGAAGAAATGAAAAAAATTAGAGCTTGTTCGTATTTTTTTGGGATAAAGATGAAGGTGAGGAAGACAAAATTTTTGGGGATAATGATTTCAACAATTTTGCTACAAACCACATAGGTGATTTCCACAATTTTGTTACAAACTACAGGGACCATTGTAACAATTTTCTCAATAAAGGAAAGAAACAGACGAAAGTACCCTCACATGTCTGGTATAAGACTGGAGTTAACGGAATTTTTTGACGCCCGTCAGTCAGAGGGACTAAATCAACAACATTTGCAAACCACTGGGACCAAATCCATAAGAAAAGCATAGGGACGAAACCAGCATTTTAGTACAAACCATAGAAACTAATTCATCAATTTCCTCTAATTTAAATCAAATAATTTAAACAACGAAATAAAATTAAGAAAATTAAACTTGCAGCAATGGTCTAAAAACATTACATATTATAAAAACATAAATATTTAAAAACGTTATAATTCCTAAAAATGTTACTCCGTAATAATAAAAAATGTTACAATTCCTAAAATGCGTTATATTAAGTATAAATGATTTATTATTCGCGGTTCAACCATAAATGTTATACCAAGTTGGATCGAAATCCCCGTGGGCATCTTTATAACGTAGTTCCTTAGTCATTCTCTCGTACATTCCACACCTATCGATCCAAGTTTTAGGAACAATTAGGTGAGCACTAACAATACTTGATAACCCCCAGGTTATCAACACACAAGACAACAAACGAATATACGAAGTCAACACGAACATACTAGCAAGAATGTAAAAACACGAGAATCTAACGTGGTTATATGCAATCAATGAGATTTTTTAATCCATGGCCAATCAAAGAGTATTCTTTATTAAATTCGTAGGTTCAATTTACAGGTTACGAATGAGGGTATTATAGCATAAAACGAGCAAGAATCGCAACACAACGAGGAGTCCTAAACATAATCCAATTATGGCCGCCCAGGGAGTTTCTCTCGTTCGCGAAATTTTAGCCTTCATGGGCTCGCGTTTGCGAGCTTATGATCGTGGCTTTTTCCAGTCGCGAGATTTATTCTCCGTTCCCGAAATTCTTCCTAAAACCAACTTTTGACTTGTTTAAAATCTACTTCGCACCCAATAATCTCCCTCTCGAAGGAGACTTTAAACAAACCCATAACTGGACCCGCTAATTACGAATCCTTTTGGTACCACCAGATATGATACATGAATCACGCATCACTTCAAACGTTAACCCACGAGCAAGTGAAGTCTTCAGACACCAAGATTATCGTTGAGCTATAACTCGATCTTTATGTTACTAGCTTGGGACCAAGAACCTCTTTAGATACGACACCTATCTCCTTAGTTTAGGAAATAACGGGTCGTTTTAGCTTGACCCGACCCAATCGCCCCCATTTGTAACAACCCTACTTTTTCCGTCACTTTCGTTAACTGTATGTTAGTTGTTTTAACGGCGATTAATTGACTTTTTATGTGTTTAAGTGTATTAAATGCATACTTGATCCTTGGAGGGTTACATGAATTAATATGGGTTAATATTAATTAATAAATATATTTCGGATAATGAAATACGATAAAAACGCAACGGTTTGAATAACTGCAAAAACTACTTTTCGAGTAACGAAACGCTCGGGTTTATTTTTAATAATTATTTTAATAATTATTAACATTTAAATATACTTAATTTATTTGGTATTTTAATAAATTAAACGTTTGGTTGTGTTTTTAACGATCGGTTTAGCGTTCCGGGCCTTCGGCACGTTTAAACGGCACTAGAAACGGACCACGATTGCACATTTTTGTAAAACACGAGCCCGGGCACTCTCCTTAGGCCATGTTTGGCCGACCCACCCCAAGCATCCCTTTAATATTTTTGTTTTGGGCTTTGCTAATTTAGTGTTGTGATTAGGGCCTAAATATAACTAGCTAATAAACAAATGATGGAATTTAATAAGTTTCAAAATGACATGTTCATGTAATTTGCACAATCATAAAACCAATTTTAAGATAGTTAATACAAGCGGAAGCATTATTAGAACATGTATATTTGTAAAGGCATTTTGTCAAATTCCATATAAATATCAAGTCTTGAATCATGCTTACATATAAAATGAGTGAAGAAGAAGATTATACCTCCTCACAATGATGAGTATTGAGCTGAATTTGGACAGCAACAAGTAGGGAAAAAGATGATGAAAGCAAGCTCCAAAACAATGAAGCCTCAAGGAGAAATACCCCAAACTTTTACCCAACACCTAATGCTATGGTTAGGATTTATTGTCACTTGAAAACAAGCTTTCAAACAAGCTCAAGAACCATCTCCTCTAGCTGAAAATTTCGGCCAGAATCAGCTCACCAAGGCATGAGAGTGTTTTTCTTATTGTAGTTATGTTTGAATGCATGTCTTGAAAAATACTTGAGTCAAAGCATAGGTATACAAGTTAAGCATGTGTATGTGATATTGTGCCACTTTAAAAGTAGTAAAATGAGCATGGGTGAGACCCCCTTGGTCTCAACAAAACCGTCCCCCATGGGGAAATGTTACAAAATTATGTAACTTGCATTATTTAATAAAACTAGTTACATATCATGTCATGCTCTTTTATTACTTACATTTTATAAAACAATTATGAAATGTATCACAATATAACTTACTTAAACTTGTAAATATTTGAATGCTTATCATATAAATTATCCTAATAATTTATCTCAAGTAATAATATTTTAGAAAACCGATTTTCTAAAATTCAAGTGTCGCGTATTTATTTAACGACCCATTCGTTAAGATTAAATACATATAAGGTGTTGGTAAGTTTGTTATTGGGTATGACCCGACTTGGATCATAACACGTCAGCCACGTTAATTTAATATGTCTCTCGGGCATACGAAATACCTTCAATCTCCCACTTGCACGAGAAACATAAGAAATTAATGCAAGTGATGGATACAGCCTAACACACCGTCCATCACCCCTGATATGTTATGACTTTGTGCCATTCAATAACATCATCCCTTTCGAGTTCCCATCTCGAACATGATTAGGTGAATCTTTCATTATATCCTTTCATCCTAGATGTCATGTCAAATCCAAGAGATACAGAGTGACCACTCTCTTATAGATTTAACTTTATCAGGCCTTAGACATCTGACTCTCAACGAATAAGAGGGACAAATTCCATCTTGACTACATACGTCCTAGATACACACTTTGTATTATACCTGAGCTCTTCCTTATGTACTACCATATTCCAGAATAGCGAAGGAAAGAATCAAGGCATAATACTTGGTGAATATTAGGACCCAATATGTATCTCAGGTCAGAGGATACGATGATATTCGCCTTTACTCAAGATTACATGTGATCAACCACAAAGGCTCCATACAGTAAATCTTGAGAGCGGGTCTTCCGATATTTGTATCCCACAAATATCTATGAACCTTGGTAGCAACCCTGCCCCATATTCAACCTATGAATGTATACCAATCCAAGTTCATAATAGTCTAAACCTCACACTTGTTCCCACAAATGTGATCGACTACGGAAATTTAGAATAATTGCTTATTCATGGATGAAATATGCAAAATAGGAACATAACTCAAATAAATTAACTCCATAGTTATATTAATGAGTTTGAATAATTTCGTTCCGGTACAATACTTAAAACAGATCATGACCAATCACTAGAATATCGAAGCCCTAATGCACAAACATGTTCCTCATGTTATGGCCCATGTAAGAGCTTCGTGAGTGGATCCGCTATATTATGATCTGTGTGAACTTTGTGAATACATATCTTTCTTTTTTCAACTTCATCCCTTATGTAGTTGAAACTCCGCTCAATGTGACGAGTCTTTTGGTGAGCACGAGGTTCCTTGATTTGAGCAATCACACCCTCGTTATCACAAAATCTCAAGAGGGTCCTGAATGGAAGGGACCACTCCTAAGTCGTCGATGAATTTCTTCATCCATGCAGCTTCCTCAGCTACCAACGAGACGGCGATGTATTCTGATTCTGTAGTGGATAAAGCAACAACATCCTGGTTTTAACTCTTCCAAGAGACCGCACCTTCATTTAAAATGAAGACATAACCGGATTGTGACCGAGATCCATCTCAATCAGTTTGGAAGCTCGCGTCCACGTAACCTTTTACAGCGAGTTCCTCCTCACCAGACCCGTATATATGAAACATATCCTTAGTCCTTCTAAGGTATTTCAATATACTTTTAACAGCAATCCAATAACTGTTTCCTGGGTTATTCTGGTATCTACTTGTCAAGCTAAGAGCGCATGACACATCCGGTCTAGTGCATATCATTGCATACATTATTGACCCAATGGCAGACGCGTATGGAACATTTTTCATTCTCTCCTGTTCGTCTTCTGTGGTGGGGTACTGAGATGAACTGAGAAGTGTTCCTCTTTGAATGGGTACCAAACCTTTCTTAGAGTTCTCCATCTTGAACCTTTTCAAGATCTTTTCAATGTATGCGGTTTGATTCAAACCTATCAATTTCTTGGATCTATCCCTGTAGATCCTAATCCCCAAAATGTATTTTGCTTCTCCAATATCCTTAATGGAGAGGCAGCTACTTAGCCAAGTCTTAACTCCTTGCATTTGTGGAATATCATTTCCAAATAATGATATATCATCCACATATAGTACAAGGAACATGACAGTGCTCCCACTAGCTTTCTTATATACACAAGCTTCATCACCATTTTTAATGAAGCCAAATTTATCGGCTTCCTCATTAAAACGATGATTCCACATTCTAGATGCTTGTTTCAATCCGTAGATTGACTTCTTTAACTTGCATACTTTCTTAGGATATTTCGGATCGACAAAACCTTCAGGCTGAACCATATAGACATCTTCCATAAGATATCCATTTAGGAAAGTAGTTTTGACATCCATTTGCCATATTTCGTAATCATAATGAGCGGCAATGGCAAATAATATCCTTATAGACTTCAGCATTGCCACAGGCAAAAAAGTTTCATCATAATCAACCCCTTGAGTTTGAGTGAAACCTTTTGCAACAAGTCTAGCTTTATATGTATCCAAGTTTCCATGTATGTCGGTTTTCATTTTGAAAAGCCATTTACAATCAACTAGCCTAGAGCCAGGATGTTGCGTAACAAGTTCCCAAACTTGGTTGTCATACATGGATTGCATCTCAGCGTTCATGGCTTCCTGCCATTTATCTTTATCAATCCTTGATAAAGCATCTTGGTAGTTTGTTGGTTCATCCAAATCAACCGTATAGCAACCATCCATGAGAAACCCATATCTCTCAGGAGGATTGCTAATCCTACCAGATCTACGAATGTCTTGTGTATTTTGATCATCCATTTGATCACTCTCAACATTTTCATGTTGAGTGCTAGTGTCAACCAATTGTGTATCATCTACTTGATCTTGAACCTCTTCAAGATCTATCTTCCTTTCACTATTTCCTTCCATTAGGAACTTAGTTTCAAGGAATTCCGCCTTCCGAGCAACAAATACATTCTGCTCGGATGGATCATAGAAATAGTATCCCATATTATCCTTGGGATATCCTATGAAGATACATTTCGTGGATCGAGCATTCAACTTATTAGGGACGTAACGCTTAGGATAAGCTTCACATCCACAAACCTTTAAGTATGAAAGAGATGGAGGTTTTCCAAACCACATCTCATGAGGAGTTCGATCCACTTTCTTGGTTGGGGCCATATTTAGAATACGAGCCGCGGAGCTTAGACAATAACCCCAAAATGATAGAGATAACGAGCTTCTTGCCATCATAGACCGAACCATATCCATTAGGGTTCGGTTTCTCCTTTCGGACACTCCATTAAGCTGGGGTGTACCGGGTGGAGTAAGTTGTGAGATAATCCCACAATTTCTAAGATGATCTTGGAAAGTATCGCTTAGGTATCCACCTCCTCTATCGGTACGAAGTACCTTAATTGTCTTGTTGAGTTGATTTTGTACTTCGTTTTGATATTCTTTGAATGCTTCAAAAGTTTCATCCTTGTGTCTTAATAAGTAGACATATCCGAAACGACTGAAGTCATTAATGAAAGTGACGAAGTATCTTTCACCATTCCTAGTCATGGGCTTAAAAGGTCCACATACATCCGAATGTATTAATCCTAATAAGTCTTTAGCCCTTTCATAGGTCCCTTTGAAAGGTGCTTTAGTCATTTTGCCTTGTAAACAAGATTCACATACATCAAATGAATCCAGCTCACTTGATTTTAAAAGACCATTCTTTTGAAGTGTATGCATTTGATTCTTGTTTATGTGACCAAGGCGACAATGCCATAAGTAGGAATCACTCAAATCCCTTTTGAGTTTCTTGGTGCTTGCTTGGTATATTGAGCTATCGAATGATGTGTTATCATGAACTAATTCATAAATACCATTCAAAGGCGAGGCCTTGAAATAGAACATATCATTCAAAAGGACATGGATATCATCATTAATAAAATTAAGATTAAAACCACATTGTTTTAAACGGGAAACAGAAATAATGTTTCGTGTTAAATCAGGTGCATACAAAACTTTTTTCAATATAAGCTCCAAACCACTTGGTAGCTTTAAAACAACGTCTCCTTGAGCCTTTACGTGCACCTTTGCACCATTTCCCATATAGAGACTTGTTGTTCCCGCATTTACTTTACTTCTTATGAACCCTTGCAATGAATTGCAAATATGAGTTCCACATCCTGTGTCTAATACCCATGTATTAGAAGAAGTAATACTAAGCTCAACGTATATCATGTATACATTACCTGAGGTTTGCCCTGCATCCCTCTTTGCATTCAACTCCTTTAGGTAGACCGGGCAGTTGCGTTTCCAGTGACCTATCACACCGCAACCAATGCACGGATCTTCCTTGGGGTTTGCTTTTCTGGCAACCTTTTGCCATTTAGTGTTGTTGGTTGGGGCAACCATCTTCCCTTTTCCTTTTGCCCTTGTAGGTGGGTCCTTTCTTCTTAGCCACCTTTGGCTTAGAAGAGGATTCATCCTTGGATCCACCTTCTTTGATCATCAGCATGGGTGAAGCCTTTTTACCCATGCTTGATTCTTCCGTCCTTAGCATGGCATGTAATTCGCCAATGCTCTTATCCCAATAATTTATGTTGTAATTCAACACGCATGTGTCAAACCTTTTTGACAAAGAGTTGAGGATAAGGTCCGTGGTTAATTCATTAGACACGTGACTGTTGAGACGGTGCAATCGATCAATTAGGCTTTTCATCTTTAGTACATTAGATGAAACGGATTGGGAGTTATTTACCCTTTCGAGGATGGACCTCAATGATAGGTTATTAAAGTTGATAGGTGCGTTTGGAATGTTGTTGTTATTTGGCGGCCATCTACAAAATTTGACAAAGTTGGTTTAAGTATTGATTTATAATTTAACAATCAATACCCTTTTAGTTTAATTGATCCATATTAAATTTTAGAATCCAACGGTAAATCAAATTTCGGTTAGGTGACCTTTATCCCGTTATTTGATTTAGCTAGGTAGTCATTCCATGACAATTGCAATCCTTTTGCAACTTCTAAGGTATGTGATCATGCAATCCTTTTGCATGGCATATTTATCCCATCAACGCCTATTTGTTCCTCATGCTTCGGTGACCCTAAGTTCATGATTCCCAAATCAAGTCGTCCTACTTGTGTAAACGTGTAAATTCAACATACAAGTGGTTAGGTGACCTTTATCCCACAAGCATGCGAAATTTACCTTAATCATATTAGTTTGCTCATAACGGTTAGGTGACCTTTATCCCATCATGAGTTCCCTAATACTTTTAAGTGTCACACAATAGGATGGCGTTAAACTTGTTTACCTTGTTTGTAAAAGGGATTTTAAGTTTTCATTAATTCTAGTTTGAGAAAACTTTTATGCCATACACCAACATGCATTTAGTGTATGGTACTTATGAAAAACCATTTTCATGTCTTGTAATTTTAGCCAATTACATGATATAAACCATTTTATACATTATGATCCTTATCATGTTCTTAATAACCACTTATTAATGTCCTTTTAGCCATTTCAATTTAACCGATTAAATTGTGGTTTGATAAATTTCATGTTTGTTAATAATTTAACCAATTAAATTTTCCGTTTTGCATGTTGTTAACTATTTTTAATTTAACCAATTAAATGTAGTTGTGCTTGTTGTAAACTTGTGTGATAACTTGTAGTAACCAAACATACAAACCATAATCAAACAACACAACATGCATGCAAAACAATTTTGTTCACAATCAAGCCTTTTGGTAAGCATTTTGTTTAGCCGAAAACAAAATGCCACCGGGTAATGGGTCATAACACAAAGTAGGAGATTTTACCACTCCCACTTAATCTTGCATCCAAGTAGATTCTTCTTGTGTTCTTCCTTTGACACCATCTTTTCATCTTCATTTTTACAAAAAATATATCCTAATACATTTTTCTAAAAAAAATAAAAATACAACCTAATCTATTTTACATACCAAATATAAAATAAATTACATAGCCAAAATTAATATTACATACCAAATGAATAATTAATTTTACAAACCAAATGAATAATACAAATCATTCAAACACACAACCAAACAAACACAAGGTCTAGGCATTGATTGTGAACAACAACATAGAATAAAATTGACCAAATGACAAGTTCCAAACCCTTTTTGGAACCCCAATAATTCGGCCAACTTACCAAACCCACCCAAACCCGAACATTTTTACATTCCATATTCATGCATGTACATGGAATGCAAATATAGTGGGTTTAAAGACAATATACGAAGCATAATCCATAGACTTCGGCTCTAGATACCATTGATGGAATTTAATAAGTTTCAAAATGACATGTTCATGTAATTTGCACAATCATAAAACCAATTTTAAGATAGTTAATACAAGCGGAAGCATTATTAGAACATGTATATTTGTAAAGGCATTTTGTCAAATTCCATATAAATATCAAGTCTTGAATCATGCTTACATATAAAATGAGTGAAGAAGAAGATTATACCTCCTCACAATGATGAGTATTGAGCTGAATTTGGACAGCAACAAGTAGGGAAAAAGATGATGAAAGCAAGCTCCAAAACAATGAAGCCTCAAGGAGAAATACCCCAAACTTTTACCCAACACCTAATGCTATGGTTAGGATTTATTGTCACTTGAAAACAAGCTTTCAAACAAGCTCAAGAACCATCTCCTCTAGCTGAAAATTTCGGCCAGAATCAGCTCACCAAGGCATGAGAGTGTTTTTCTTATTGTAGTTATGTTTGAATGCATGTCTTGAAAAATACTTGAGTCAAAGCATATGTATACAAGTTAAGCATGTGTATGTGATATTGTGCCACTTTAAAAGTAGTAAAATGAGCATGGGTGAGACCCCCTTGGTCTCAACAAAACCGTCCCCCATGGGGAAATGTTACAAAATTATGTAACTTGCATTATTTAATAAAACTAGTTACATATCATGTCATGCTCTTTTATTACTTACATTTTATAAAACAATTATGAAATGTATCACAATATAACTTACTTAAACTTGTAAATATTTGAATGCTTATCATATAAATTATCCTAATAATTTATCTCAAGTAATAATATTTTAGAAAACTGATTTTCTAAAATTCAAGTGTCGCGTATTTATTTAACGACCCATTCGTTAAGATTAAATACATATAAGGTGTTGGTAAGTTTGTTATTGGGTATGACCCGACTTGGATCATAACACGTCAGCCACGTTAATTTAATATGTCTCTCGGGCATACGAAATACCTTCAACAAACACTGCTCATAAACCCCTAACCTAATTTTGCAGTCGTATTCTCCCTCTTCCTCTGCCTTGATCTTCGACCACCACCACAACCCTATCACCTTTCAATTTTAATTTTTAGATAAAACCTTCTACACGAAACTTGCAATTCACATCATCCTCTACGCGTTGGTATACCTATTTTTGTGATCAAAGGTATATTTACATAAACCCTAATCTTTAAAATCTGATTTTTATAAATTTTGATAGTGTAAGTTGTCAATTGCTCAAGTCCATATGCGATGTTGTTAATTACTAGCGTTAATTTGTCCGATTGATGTGATTAGGGTTAATACCGAATTTATTTTGCATGATTATAGAAACTTGGATTTCTTGAATCTTTAAATATTATTACATATTTGGGATCCTCTCGAAAAATTAATAATTTTAGGCTTTGGATTCGCGTATTTTCGTTAACGTATGCGTAAGATATGATTAAATGAAGTTTTTGTGATGAATCTGTGAATAAAACGAATTCTGGAAAAATGGACATGGAATGGTGCTACATACTGATCATAATTGTGTAGAGGACTTAAAAACACTCAAGTTAGACTAGGACATCATGTCATTTGAAGTTGTAATGCTCCCGTTATGCTTAATCGAATGTACATGACAAAACTGATTTGCTCGGTAACTTAAAATAAATGTTAAAGGCTATTTGAAATGAGATAATGAATCAAGTATTTGCATATCTGGAAAATTCATATGTTGTAGATAACTTTTCATCTAGGCCTTGCATTATATGGATTAGTATAGCTTGCGTAATGTGCGTGTGAACACGGTATCTTGAATTCTGTCCAAATCTGTTACGTATGCACCTTTAGCCCTATAAGTTGACTTGTGCATGGTTTGAGAACGTGATCTTATGGATATTGAATCTTTGTATGTTATGTGATAAAACTCTATCTTATTTCAAACCTTGAAACTTGATACATTGTGCACACTAAGGCCTTAGATTTGGTAACCATTGAATTGAGTTGAAACAGAATGTCCAACTTGCTTGAATAAACTGTATCAATTGGCTAAACAAAAATGTCTCATTTTTGGATATGTGATAAATTGACTTGTTATTGAACCATATCCACTGACCTTGCATCAATTTCATATTCCTAACTCCGGTTATAGCCATTACGAGATTGGTGCGTAGTCAGAAACTGATTTGGTGAACCATAACTGCACCCATTCTGAAACCCAACTTGTAGACATCGTATGAGACCCTGTTTATGATTTTTGGAAACGTTTATAGGTCTAGTTGAGATATGGAGTTTGCCATACTACCATGATTTATTTGCTATGAAATATTGTGCGTTGTTTGCAACTTGTACATGAACTTTATGCTAGACGATTAACTCTGATCGCGTACTTGACAAATTATGAACTGAAACGTGTTAGTTGACTTAGGATTGACATGTCTACCAACATTTGACATGAACCTACTGATGTTGACTTTAATTGACAACCTTGACCAAGTTTGACTTTTGGTTTTACTTTGGTTGACTTTTGTTTACTTGCATGAACTAGTTGACTATGTGTTGACTTTTATTTTGAAAACGCGTCGAGTCGAGCAATAAAACAACTTACTCTATGAAACCACTATTGTATAAGACATAAATATTGACCAACCTGAATACATATACTTAGGTTGCATTACTCGGCGTTACTTTCAATTTACTTTAGTTTGATTATCCAACGTTTATGTACACCTGTACACTTTGGTTTTGGGTCTTACAACTCTCCCCCACTTAAATTGGATCACGTCCCCGTGATCCTCACCACTTAACTAACAGGACCCACACTCTATGGTCCTTCGACATACGTCCAAATTCGATATCCACAACAATTGCCACAAATCCGAAGATTTCACACAATTCCTTTAGGCGACTTTACTTATAAGTTACCCTTCCGATTTAAATCATCATCCGCGATATACCAAATCTACCAAACCGAGCACTAAGTCTCGTTTCATCCTCAAACCGGAACGAACTCACACCTCGACCGCATGACAAACATATGCTAACCTTCCAAATCTCGTACCGAGTTAGCAATCCCTTTAGCGTATCCTTATCATGTACATCGCTAAAGTAACAACACACCAATAATATGTAGTGACCCGAACTTTTCCATGTTTATATATATATTAAATGAAATTGTTATTTACATGATTAAGTGTTTCCAACATGTTAAGCAATCAAACTTGTTAAGACTTGATTAATTGAAATAGATTTCATATAGACAATTGACCACCCAAGTTGACCAGTGATTCACGAACGTTAAAACTTGTAAAAACTATACGATGACATATATATGGTTATATATATAGTTAACATGATTTTATTATAAGTATGTATCTCATTAGGTATTTTAACAATGATTATATACTTAAAAATGAGACTATTAATTTAAGAAACTCGAAAACGATATATATAACGATTATTGTTATAACAACGTATTACTAGGTACATATGAATCATATTAAGATATTGATACACTTGGTTAATTATGTTAAATGATAAGTAAATATATTATTAAGTGTATTAACAATGAAATACATATGTAAAAATAAGACTACTAACTTAATGATTTCGAAACGAGACATATAGGTAACGATTATCGTTGTAACGGCATTTAACTGTATATATATCATACTAAGATATATTATATATCATAATATCATGATAATATAACAATTTAACATCTCATTTGTTATAATAAACAATGGGTTAACATTATTCAACAAGATCGTTAACCTAAAGGTTTCAAAACAACATTTACATGTAACGACTAACGATGACTTAACGACTCAGTTAAAATGTATATACATGTAGTGTTTTAATATGTATTCATACACTTTTGAAATACTACAAGACACTTATAAAAATACTTGTACTTAACAAAAATGCTTACAATTACATCCTCGTTCAGTTTCATCAACAATTCTACTCGTATGCTCTAACGACCCGCCAAAATCGTTATTGACGCGGTACGTTATCTACGGTCCCACAGCGAGGTTTCGACCTCTATATGATATGTTTTGATAAAACATTGCATTCATTTTTTTTTAAAAAAAAAAACATACTTTCTATACATAGAAAGTTTACCAAAATATTGACATATCCCAAATATATATGACAACTTATACAAAATGACTAAATCATCAATTTATTTAATAACAGATTATAACAATAATATTTGAATGCAATGTATTTTTGAAAATATGGCATAAAAGACTCCATGCAGCACCTTGAGCAAATAGCAAGCAGACAGCGGAAGCACTTTTGAAAAATCTGAGAATAAACATGCTAAAAGTGTCAACCAAAAGGTTGGTGAGTTCATAGGTTTATCATAACAATAGTTATCAATAGTTTCAATAGACCACAAGATTTCCGTTTATAAATATATGTACACTCGCAAGTGCATAAAAGTATTCTATAAGTTGTAGGCACCCGGTAACAAACCTTAACATTCATGTTTTACCCTCTAAAGTACACCAGATCAGGTGTGTTTAAAATAACCTCGAAGTACTAAAGCATCCCATAGTCAGGATGGGGTTTGTCAGACCCAATAGATCTATCTTTAGGATTCGCGCCTACCGTACATAGACAAGTAGTTTAATGTTACCAAGCTAAGGGTATATTTCTGGTTTAAACCCACATAGAATTAGTTTCAGTACTTGTGCCTATTTCGTAAAACATTTATAAAACAACGCATGTATTCTCAGCCCAAAAATATATATTGCAAAAGCAATTAAAAAGGGAGCAAATGAAACTCACCTTTGTAGCCCAATAAACAATTCACGTAGATGTAACCAATACTCGGAATGCAAGTAACCGTAGACCTCATCCTAAAGAATATATGTTGGTTAATAAATGTCTAACAAGCTAGGTCAGGTCATAGGGTTCGTATAGTCCTATTGCTCAAGTCCGACTCATAAATTTAGCAAAATTTAGCAAAAGTCAACAATAGTTAACGCAAGTCAAAGTAAGTCAAATGTAAGTCAAACGCAAGTCAAACACAGTCAACATGGTTAACACAAGTCAACAACCGCATAAAATTACACAAGTTGGTCAAGTAGTCAAACATAGGTCAAACTTAAGTTATTCATTTTTACTTAGAAAAATTTATATTATTTACATATATGTATTTTTTAGTATTTTGCAGCTGATTCCGGGTCCTACCAAATTTGATATAATACCTTAGGTCGTGACCATTGGAAATTATGTCATCCCACCTTTCTATAGACAGTTTATTTGACAAAAACGGAGTTACGGTTTTAAAGTTATGACCTCGCGAAAACAGTCTCCCGAAACATAAAATGCTGATAAAATTTTTGTTAAGTGTTCAAAATCAGCAACGATTGCCCATTTTCTCGCTTGTTTTATACCTGTTTAGACTCAACAAAATTATACAAATAATATATCGTTTTAAAGTTTGTCGCAAATACTTTCAATACCAAATAATAGTTTTTATCTAAACTTAACTGATTTCAACTTGCGAGTCCTCAAAGTAGGTTCGAGAGTCATTTTGACAATTTTGTTAAAATACTAAAATTTTCGGTTGACGATTCAAATTTGAATCCGGCTGACCTGACTTAACCAAATTTTTATCACAGCTCAAAAATGACATTTTAGATGTGTTGGTGATTTTCGTTTTCCAAAATTATGCATATGGGTCAATTTATGCACGTTTGATCCGAATGAGTCATAAAACTTTCTTTAAACCAAATTTGACCCAAACTCATTTTTAAAGCACCAAAACTTGCAAACATACTTAAATCAATATACGGGATGTGTTACATACCTTTGGTTCTCAAAATTTCGCATATGGGTCAAAGTAGGCTCGTATGACCCAAATAGATCATAAACACCTATTTTGACCAAAACATGCCACAACTTATTTTTTAAACACCACAACCTTTAAACTTACTTAAATCGACGTTTGGAAATTTTCTACACTGATCGTTACCCATTTTGACCCACTAAACCCATTTGGTCAAACAAAGTCAATTGCACATAATATTTAGCTTAAATAATGTAGTCAACTTCCAGAATTTTTATAAAAATAAGTACAGGTCCGTTTGACTTAAAATACATGCCAAAATCTCCGTAACTCAAAGTCCTAAAACATATCCAGAGATCAGACTCTAAGTCATAATAGAAAAATCGCAGCAGTCTCAAATGCACCTGACAGTCTTTCAGAAAATTTTCAGCGCGCGCCAGTTTTGTAAATTCTGCCATTTATTCTAGAAAAATGAAAACGACGAACGGCCAATTGGAGATGGCCACAAACATCTCAAATAATCACTGGTAAATAAATCTAAGCAATTCATATAGCCAATTCGTACAGTTTTACAAAATACTACGGACTTCCTGATTTGGATAGAATTTAGACATGTTGTTTTGTAACACATATAACGCATAGCAAACAACGGTTTCAGAAGCTAACATACAAATGACATATGTGCAAAAACATGTAAATAACCACATACCAGAAGCACAAGTCCTAAGTCCATTTACAAATCAAGTTATGTCATTCGCTGCAAATTTTTTGGACAGATTCAATTCGTTTCAGGAGGTCATATTCGAACGCATATAACCGAACATCTAGGAAAAATTAGCATGCATACTCTACATGAAAAGTGAAGTACTAATCATATAATTTTTAAAAATCCTCAGCTCATAATCCAAAAATCAATTTAAATGGCGTTTTTCATCTGTTTAAAACGTTGATCAACAAAAGTCGGGTCTAATAATCAATTAAGCATAACGGGAGTTTTAAAAATCCAATTAATATGATATCCGAGTGTCTCTTGAGTGTTTTTCACTTGTCTTTTCAACCATGTAACATACATAAACCAATTCATCACCAATCAATACCAGTTTTCAGATTAATGCATAAAACACAACGATAATTCAATTGATCATAACTTGAGTTATACATAGCGAAAATATGCGATTCAAAAGAGCAAACTTATTAATTTTTCACAAGGATTTCATTTATAATTATTTCATAAACGGAAAATATCATGTTCATATCAGTAGCATATTATTCAAAAACGTGATCATTCATAAAAACGAGTTAAAACTTCAATTAAGCATAACATGAGCATATGGTAACGAAAATTCGAAATTCCAAAGCCCAAACTTATTAGTTTTTCAAGAGGATTCTGATTATCTCATAATATTATACATTCAACAAGTTTAAGTTTCTGACCTCACACAAAACAAATTCGTGATTCATAAAAAAGTCATCAAACGATCAAATTAACGAATACTATCATGCATACATACAAGGACTTGAGCACTAGACACTATATCTACCCTAAAATGTAACAAAAATATGAAAACCCAAAAATTAGAGTTTTTGAAACTTACCCTAATCAAGAAATTATTGGTATAGATGTGTAGAGCTCTTCGAGAGGAGTCCGAATATGTAAACGATTTTATGATCAAGTGATTATTGAAGGTGTTCTTGAGGATGAAAGATTGATGATGATGATGAATAGTAATGGGTGTTCTTGATAAGAGAATAAGATAGATACATATGTGTGTTTGTTTGGTGAAATGAATCTAGATCAGAAATATAAGTAGAAAAGGGAAGTCACGGTTTAAACTGTAGTAGTCACGGGTAGTTATAAGATATCACGGGTGTAATAATTTGATAAACACGGGTATTATATCTATTTGCAATTATAATTATAGATGTCACAATTTTTAACTGTATGGTCACGGGTTCTATTAAATTCTTATCCGTTATCTAAAACCCAATATATTTTACTTTAATATGATTTACTTAATTGATTTATTTTGTATTTAAAAAAATACATTTATATATTGTTCAAAACCTTTTAGAATCTTGACGTTATACTTAGTTGATGTGTTTCATAAAATACTTATTTATTATATTTTTAAATTAGATACTGAAAACATGAATGTTTAAACTAATTTTCTCGCGTTTAGTTTAAGAATATCCTAATTAATACAGTTGATTTTCAAAACTCAATTATTATATAACATAATAACTATTAAAATTAATAATCATACGTTTTGTTGTCTTAAAATATATTTTTCTCGTTTTCACTAACCGTAGTGTTTTAAAAAAATAAAATATAACCAATATTAATAATAGTATATTTAAAAAAAAAATACATACAAAATTGTAAGTTTTAAGCAACGGTTGTTAAGTTCTCAACGAAAAGTTAACGGAAAAAGTCAGGTTATTACATATGCACCCGTATTCGTACTCGTACAATACACAGCTTTTAGATGTATGTACTATTGGTATATACACTCCAATGATCAGCTCTTAGCAGCCCACGTGAGTCACCTAACACATGTGGGAACCATCATTTGGCAACTAGCATGAAATATCTCATAAAATTACAAAAATATGAGTAATCATTCATGACTTATTTACATGAAAACAAAATTACATATCCTTTATATCTAATCCATACACCAACGACCAAAAACACCTACAAACACTTTCATTCTTCAATTTTCTTCATCTAATTGATCTCTCTCAAGTTCTATCTTCAAGTTCTAAGTGTTCTTCATAAATTCCAAAAGTTCTAGTTTCATAAAATCAAGAATACTTCCAAGATTGCAAGTTTACTTCCAAGTTTTCTAAATCCATTCCAAGTAATCATCCAAGATCAAGAAACCTTTGTTACTTACAGTAGGTTATCTTTCTAATACAAGGTAATAATCATATTCAAACTTTAATTCAATTTCTATAACTATAACAATCTTATTTCGAGTGGAAATCTTACTTGAAATTGTTTTCGTGTCATGATTCTGCTTCAAGAACTTTCAAGCCATCCAAGGATCCTTTGAAGCTAGATCTATTTTTCTCATTTCCAGTAGTTTTATCCAAGGAACTTGAGGTAGTAATGATGTTCATAACATCATTCGATTCATACATATAAAGCTATCTTATTCGAAGGTTTAAACTTGTAATCACTAGAACATAGTTTAGTTAATTCTAAACTTGTTCGCAAATAAAAGTTAATCCTTCTAACTTGACTATTAAAATCAACTAAACACATGTTCTATATCTATATGATATGCTAACTTAACGATTTAAAACCTGGAAACACGAAAAATACCGTAAAACCGGATTTACACCGTCGTAGTAACACCGCGGGCTGTTTTGGGTTAGTTAATTAAAAACAATGTTAAACTTTGATTTAAAAGTTGTTATTCTGGGAAAATGATTTTTATTATGAACATGAAACTATATCCAAAAATTATGGTTAAACTCAAAGTGGAAGTATGTTTTCAAAAATGGTCATCTAGACGTCGTTCTTTCGACTGAAATGACTACCTTTACAAAAACGACTTGTAACTTATTTTTCTGACAATAAACCTATACTTTTTCTGTTTAGATTCATAAAATATAGTTCAATATGAAACCATAACAATTTGATTCACTCAAAACGGATTTAAAATGAAGAAGTTATGGGTAAAACAAGATTGGATAATTTTTCTCATTTTAGCTACGTGAAAATTGGTAACAAATCTATTCCAACCATAACTTAATCAACTTGTATTGTATATTATGTAATCTTGAGATACCATAAACACGTATACAATGTTTCGACCTATCATGTCGACATATCTATATATATTTCCGAACAACCATAGACACTCTATATGTGAATGTTGGAGTTAGCTATACAGGGTTGAGGTTGATTCCAAAATATATATAGTTTGAGTTGTGATCAATACTGAGATACGTATACACTGGGTCGTGGATTGATTCAATATAATATTTATCGATTTATTTCTGTACATCTAACTGTGGACAACTAGTTGTAGGTTACTAACGAGGACAGCTGACTTAATAAACTTAAAACATCAAAATATATTAAAAGTGTTGTAAATATATTTTGAACATACTTTGATATATATGTATATATTGTTATAGGTTCGTGAATCAACCAGTGGCCAAGTCTTACTTCCCGAAGAAGTAAAAATCTGTGAAAGTGAGTTATAGTCCCACTTTTAAAATCTAATATTTTTGGGATGAGAATACATGCAGGTTTTATAAATGATTTACAAAATAGACACAAGTACGTGAAACTACATTCTATGGTTGAATTATCGAAATCGAATATGCCCCTTTTTATTAAGTCTGGTAATCTAAGAATTAGGGAACAGACACCCTAATTGACGCGAATCCTAAAGATAGATCTATTGGGCCTAACAAACCCCATCCAAAGTACCGGATGCTTTAGTACTTTGAAATTTATATCATATCCGAAGGGTGTCCCGGAATGATGGGGATATTCTTATATATATGCATCTTGTTAATGTCGGTTACCAGGTGTTCACCATATGAATGATTTTTATCTCTATGTATGGGATGTATATTGAAATATGAAATCTTGTGGTCTATTGTTACGATTTGATATATATATGTTAAACCTATAACTCACCAACATTTTTGTTGACGTTTAAAACATGTTTATTCTCAGGTGAATACTAAGAGCTTCCGCTGCTGCATACTAAAATAAGGACAAGATTTGGAGTCCATGTTTGTATGATATTGTGTAAAAACTGCATTCAAGAAACTGATTTCGATGTAACATATTTGTATTGTAAACCATTATGTAATGGTCGTGTGTAAACAGGATATTTTAGATTATCATTATTTGATAATCTACGTAAAGCTTTTTAAACCTTTATTTATGAAATAAAGGTTATGGTTTGTTTTAAAAATGAATGCAGTATTTGAAAAACGTCTCATATAGAGGTCAAAACCTAGCAACGAAATCAATTAATATGGAACGTTTTTAATCAATAAGAACGGGACATTTTAGTTGGTATCAGAGTGTTGGTCTTAGAGAACCAGAACTTTGCATTAGTGTGTCTTATCGAGTTTGGTAGGATGCATTAGTGAGTCTGGACTTCGACCGTGTTTACTTGAAAAATGATTGCTTAACAAATTTTGTTGGAAACTATATATTTTTAACATGTGAATATTATGTGATATATTAATCTCTTAACGCGTTTGATATTATGAAGAGTCAAATGTAAATTGGAATGATTCGTGGACTGATTCACAAGTTCCCGAAGAGGAACCGGAAGAAGAGTCAGAACCGGAAGAAGAATCAGAACCGGAAGAGGAGGAACCGGAGGAGGAAATAGAACCAGTGGGGGAAATAATAAAACGGTTAAGTAAAAGAAAATCCTCAACCAACCGACCAAGGTTAATTATGGTCAATGGTGTTTCCGCCAAGGAAGCAAAATATTGGGAGGATTACCAATTCTCCGATGAATCGGATTCCGACGAGAATTCCGATGATGTTATAGAAATTACCCCAACTGAATTTAAAAAGGCAAAAGAAAATAATAAGGGAAAGGGCATAAAAATAGAGAAATCTAATTCCAACCCCGATGAACTTTATATGTATCGTCAACCCCCGAAGCCCTTAAGTTGTAACAATGACCCGGGAACCTCTAAACCACCAGGTTTTTCTAAACCAATGTGGAAAACGACGGCTCATATTAGGGGAACATCATATATCCCTAGAAACTTGGCAAAACGAACCAAAACCGAAGAAGAAGAAACGAGCGAGTCAGAATAAAATAGTTGTATTCGTGTGGTGTAATATATGTAATATAGTCTGCTTATGCTTTATGATATATGTAAAAATTGCTTGTATTAATAAGTAATTTTTTTTATGAATCTAACTCTTGTCTATTTTACAGTTTAAAAACACAAAATGGATAGACAACCCAATATTTTAAGAGACCTAGACATGATTGATGAAATCTTGTCTAGAGTCGGTCAGAATTCCTCGGCACAACTATTTAAGGCGAAATCAGTTTGTAAGACATTCGAAGAACGTTCCAAGAATGTCTTGGTTTATAAGAGACTTTTGTTTGAAAGATGGGGGATATCACATTGGGAAACCCATAAGTTACGATGTGTTTACTTTGACGCATATATTGCGAGGAACCCAAATGCTATTTTACGCAACGGGTTAAGAAATTATTTTGACTCAATTTATCCGAATATAGGACTTCATGATTTAGAAAAAGCGGCTAACATGCAACATAAAGAAGCATGCTATGCTTACGGGTTAGTAATGTTCGCTTCTCACCAAAGTGAGAACAAGAACATCGGGCTACAACTATTAAACAAAACGTTCCCACAAGTAACGGAGTCGGTAATTAGGGTAAGAAATGAGGTTTTTAGATTGTTACGGGACTGTTGGACATTACGTAACCCTCGTCCCTTTGATGACGTTACAACACACTGTCTTATCAACAGCCATAACGGTTATGTTCTACAAGACCAAGGATGAGAAGTACTCCTAGTAAAACCAGAATGCATGACTTGTTTCTGGACGTATGAATTACGTGTCTTTATTGCCTTTGCTGAACGACTTGTGTACTAGCTAGAATTATCTTCACAACTATCTTGAATCAAAGTTATTGTGTGCTATATTTCATGCTTTATGTAAAATAAGCGGTATTGTAAGTTTGTAAAATATTGTATAAAAGTTTGAACGCGAAATATTATTATAATCAGTTTTTCATATAGAATTGTAGTAGTTGAATTGTATATTAGCTACTAAGTATGAACTTAACGGGTAGGTACTACCCGAATTTAAACTTATAAAACGCTAATATGATGAAAAAGCTTTTATAAATGAGTTCATATTATGCTACGAAATACTATTAACTACTCTTAATATTCTGTATGATTAACTTGTTCCATTTGACTATTTTGAAGGAAATGGCACCGACTACTCGACACACCGTGAATATGAATGAAGAGGAATTCCGTACTTTTCTAGCTTCAAACATAGCCGCAGTACAGGCTGCGCTACATACCAACAATAACCTTGGATCTAGCAGTACAGGAAATCGTGTAGGATGCACCTACAAAGAATTCACTGCCTGCAAACCTTTGGAATTTGATGGAACCGAAGGACCGATCGGATTGAAACGGTGGACCGAGAAGGTCGAATCGGTGTTTGCCATAAGTAAGTGTACTGAAGAGGACAAAGTGAAGTACGCTACGCATACCTTCACAGGTTCTGCGTTAACATGGTGGAATACCTATCTAGAGCAAGTGGGACAAGATGATGCGTACACACTACCGTGGTCAGCATTCAAGCACTTGATGAATGAGAAGTACCGTCCCAGAACCGAGGTCAATAAGCTCAAGACAGAACTTAGAGGGTTACGAACCCAAGGATTTGATATTACCACGTACGAAAGACGATTCACAGAATTGTGCCTATTGTGTCCGGGAGCGTTCGAAGATGAGGAAGAGAAGATCGACGCATTTGTGAAAGGATTACCGGAAAGAATCCAAGAAGATATAAGTTCACACGATCCCGCCTCCATACAACAGGCATGTAGAATGGCTCACAAACTAGTGAACCAGATTGAGGAAAGAATTAAAGAACAGACGGCTAAAGAGGCCAATGTGAAGCAAGTCAAAAGAAAGTGGGAGGAAAATGGTGATAAGAATCACCAATACAACAACAGCAATTACAATAATAATCGCAACAATTATCCCAACAATCGCAACATCAATCGCAACTACAACAAACGGCCCAACAATAACAACAACAACAACAACAACAACAACAACTGCAACTACAACAATCATCCCAACAACAATAACAACCGCAACAACAACAACAATCAGAAGCAATTATGCCAAAGGTGTGAAAAGTATCACTCGGGGTTCTGCACCAAATTTTGCAACAAGTGTAAAAGAAATGGTCATAGCACGGCGAAGTGTGAGGTCTACGGACCAGGGGTTAACAGAATGAAAGGAACAAATGGTGTCGGAATGAGTAATGGCGGAGCAAGTAGTGTCGGAGCAAGTTATGCCAATGTAGTTTGTTATAAATGTGGAAAACCGGGCCACATTATTAGAAATTGCCCGAACCAGGAGAACACGAATGGACAAGGCCGCGGAAGAGTTTTCAATATTAATGCGGCAGAGGCACAGGAAGACCTGGAGCTTGTTACAGGTACGTTTCTTGTTGACAATAAATCTGCTTACATTTTATTTGATTCGGGTGCGGATAGAAGCTATATGAGTAGAGATTTTTGTGCTAAATTAAGTTGTCCATTGACGCCGTTGGATAGTAAATTTTTACTCGAATTAGCAAACGGTAAGTTAATTTCAGCAGATAATATATGCCGGAATCGAGAAATTAAACTGGGTAGCGAAATATTTAAGATTGATTTGATACCAGTAGAGTTAGGGAGTTTTGATGTAATAGTTGGCATGGACTGGCTGAAGAAGGTGAAAGCAGAGATCGTATGTTATAAAAATGCAATTCGCATTGTACGAGAAGAAGGAGAACCCTTAATGGTGTACGGAGAAAAGGGCAACATGAAGCTACATATTATTAGTAATTTGAAGGCACAAAAACTAATAAGAAAAGGTTGTTATGCTATTCTAGCAAACGTCGAGAAAGTACAAACTGAAGAAAAGAGCATCAATGATGTTCTCGTCGCAAAAGAATTTCCCGATGTATTTCCGAAAGAATTACTGGGACTACCTCCACATCGATCTGTTGAATTTCAAATAGATCTTGTACCAGGAGCTGCACCAATAGCTCGTGCTCCTTATAGACTCGCACCCAGCGAGATGAAAGAACTGCAAAGCCAACTGCAAAAACTATTAGAACGTGGTTTCATTCGACCAAGCACATCACTGTGGGGAGCTCCTGTTTTGTTTGTCAAGAAGAAGGATGGTACATTTAGGTTGTGTATTGACTACAGAGAGTTGAACAAACTTACCATCAAAAACCGTTATCCACTGCCGAGAATTGACGACTTATTTGATCAACTACAAGGCTCGTCGGTTTATTCGAAGATCGATTTACGTTCTGGATATCATCAAATGCGAGTAAAGGAGGATGATATTCCAAAAACTGCTTTTAGGACGCGTTATGGTCATTACGAGTTTATGGTTATGCCATTTGGATTGACTAACGCACCAGCTGTGTTCATGGACCTTATGAACCGAGTGTGTGGGCCATATCTTGACAAGTTTGTCATTGTTTTCATCGATGACATACTTATTTACTCAAAAAATGATCAAGAGCACGAAGAACATTTGAGAAAAGTGCTAGAAGTATTGAGGAAAGAAAAACTGTACGCTAAGTTTTCAAAGTGTGCATTTTGGTTGGAAGAAGTTCAATTCCTCGGTCACATAGTGAACAAAGAAGGTATCCAGGTGGACCCTGCAAAGATCGAAAACGTTGAAAAGTGGGAAACCCCAAAAACTCCGAAGCATATACGTCAATTTTTAGGATTGGCTGGTTACTACAGAAGATTCATCCAAGATTTCTCCAAAATAGCAAAACCCTTGACTGCATTAACGCATAAAGGGAAGAAATTTGAATGGAAGGATGAACAAGAAAAGGCGTTTCAATTATTGAAGAAAAAGCTAACTACGGCACCTATATTGTCATTGCCTGAAGGGAATGATAATTTTGTGATTTATTGTGACGCATCAAAGCAAGGTCTCGGTTGTGTATTAATGCAACGGAAGAAGGTGATTGCTTATGCGTCTAGACAATTGAAGATTCACGAGCAAAATTTACGACGCATGATTTGGAATTAGGCGCGGTTGTTTTTGCATTAAAGACTTGGAGGCACTACTTATATGGGGTCAAAAGTATTATATATACCGACCACAAAAGTCTTCAACACATATTTAATCAGAAACAACTGAATATGAGGCAGCGTAGGTGGATTGAATTGTTGAATGATTACGACTTTGAGATTCGTTACCACCCGGGGAAGGCAAATGTGATAGCCGACGCCTTGAGCAGAAAGGACAGAGAACCCATTCGAGTAAAATCTATGAATATAATGATTCACACTAACCTTACTACTCAAATAAAGGAGGCGCAACAAGGAGTTTTAAAAGAGGGAAATTTAAAGGATGAAATACCCAAAGGATCGGAGAAGCATCTTAATATTCGGGAAGACGGAACCCGGTATAGGGCTGAAAGAATTTGGGTACCAAAATTTGGAGATATGAGAGAAATGGTACTTAGAGAAGCTCATAAAACCAGATACTCAATACATCCTGGAACGGAGAAGATGTACAAGGATCTCAAGAAACATTTTTGGTGGCCGGGTATGAAAGCCGATGTTGCTAAATATGTAGGAGAATGTTTGACGTGTTCTAAGGTCAAAGCTGAGCATTAGAAACCATTAGGTCTACTTCAACAACCCAAAATCCCGGAATGGAAATGGGAAAATATTACCATGGATTTCATCACTAAATTGCCAAGGACTGCAAGTGGTTTTGATACTATTTGGGTAATAGTTGATCGTCTCACCAAATCAGCACAATTCCTGCCAATAAGAAAAGATGACAAGATGGAGAAGTTAGCACGACTGTATTTGAAGGAAGTCGTCTCCAGACATGGAATACCAATCTCTATTATCTCTGATAGGGATGGCAGATTTATTTCAAGATTCTGGCAGACATTACAGCAAGCATTAGGAACTCGTCTAGACATGAGTACAGCCTATCATCCACAAACTGATGGACAGAGTGAAAGGACGATACAAACACTTGAAGATATGCTACGAGCATGTGTTATTGATTTCGGAAACAGTTGGGATCGACATCTACCGTTAGCAGAATTTTCCTACAACAACAGCTACCATTCAAGCATTGAGATGGCGCCGTTTGAAGCACTTTATGGTAGAAAGTGCAGGTCTCCGATTTGTTGGAGTGAAGTGGGGGATAGACAGATTACGGGTCCGGAGATAATACAAGAAACTACCGAGAAAATCATCCAAATTCAACAAAGATTGAAAACCGCCCAGAGTCGACAAAAGAGCTACGCGGACAGTAAAAGAAAAGATATAGAGTTTGAAATTGGAGAAATGGTCATGCTTAAGGTTTCACCTTGGAAAGGCGTTGTTCGATTTGGTAAACGGGGGAAACTAAATCCAAGGTACATTGGACCATTCAAGATTATAGATCGTGTCGGACCAGTAGCTTACCAACTGGAGCTACCTCAACAACTCGGGGCTGTACATAACACTTTCCACGTCTAAAATTTGAAGAAATGTTTTGCTAAAGAAGATCTCACTATTCCGTTGGACGAAATCCAAATCAATGAAAAACTTCAATTCATTGAAGAACCCGTCGAAATAATGGATCGTGAGGTTAAGAGACTTAAACAAAACAAGATACCGATTGTTAAGGTTCGATGAAATGCTCGTAGAGGACCCAAGTTCACCTGGGAGCATGAAGATCAGATGAAGAAGAAATACCCGCATTTATTTCCAGAAGATACGTCAACACCTCCAACTGCTTAAAATTTCGGGACGAAATTTATTTAACGGGTAGGTACTGTAGTGACCCGAACTTTTCCATGTTTATATATATATTAAATGAAATTGTTATTTACATGATTAAGTGTTTCCAACATGTTAAGCAATCAAACTTTTTAAGACTTGATTAATTGAAATAGATTTCATATAGACAATTGACCACCCAAGTTGACCGGTGATTCACGAATGTTAAAACTTGTAAAAACTATACGATGACATATATATGGTTATATATATAGTTAACATGATTTTATTATAAGTATGAATCTCATTAGGTATTTTAACAATGAGTTATATACATAAAAATGAGACTATTAATTTAAGAAACTCGAAAACGATATATATAACGATTATCGTTATAACAACGTCTTACTAGGTACATATGAATCATATTAAGATATTGATACACTTGGTTAATTATGTTAAATGATAAGTAAATATATTATTAAGTGTATTAACAATGAAATACATATGTAAAAATAAGACTACTAACTTAATGATTTCGAAACGAGACATATAGGTAACGATTATCGTTGTAACGGCATTTAACTGTATATATATCATACTAAGATATATTATATATCATAATATCATGATAATATAACAATTTAACATCTCATTTGTTATAATAAACAATGGGTTAACATTATTCAACAAGATCGTTAACCTAAAGGTTTCAAAACAACATTTACATGTAACGACTAACGATGACTTAACGACTCAGTTAAAATGTATATACATGTAGTGTTTTAATATGTATTCATACACTTTTGAAAGACTTCAAGACACTTATCAAAATACTTCTACTTAACAAAAATGCTTACAATTACATCCTCGTTCAGTTTCATCAACAATTCTACTCATATGCACCCGTATTCATACTCGTACAATACACAGCTTTTAGATGTATGTACTATTGGTATATACACTCCAATGATCAGCTCTTAGCAGCCCATGTGAGTCACCTAAAACATTTGGGAACCATCATTTGGCAACTAGCATGAAATATCTCATAAAATTACAAAAATATGAGTAATCATTCATGACTTATTTACATGAAAACAAAATTACATATCCTTTATATCTAATCCATACACCAACGACCAAAAACACCTACAAACACTTTAATTCTTCAATTTTCTTCATCTAATTGATCTCTCTCAAGTTCTATCTTCAAGTTCTAAGTGTTCTTCATAAATTCCAAAAGTTCTAGTTTCATAAAATCAAGAATACTTCCAAGATTGCAAGTTTACTTCCAAGTTTTCTAAATCCATTCCAAGTAATCATCCAAGATCAAGAAACCTTTGTTACTTATAGTAGGTTATATTTCTAATACAAGGTAATAATCATATTCAAACTTTAATTCAATTTCTATAACTATAACAATCTTATTTCGAGTGGAAATCTTACTTGAAATTGTTTTCGTGTCATGATTCTGCTTCAAGAACTTTCAAGTCATCCAAGGATCCTTTAAAGCTAGATCTATTTTTCTCATTTTCAGTAGGTTTATCCAAGGAACTTGAGGTATTAATGATGTTCATAACATCATTCGATTCATACATATAAAGCTATCTTATTCGAAGGTTTAAACTTGTAATCACTAGAACATAGTTTAGTTAATTCTAAACTTGTTCGCAAATAAAAGTTAATCCTTCTAACTTGACTTTTAAAATCAACTAAACACATGTTCTATATCTATATGATATGCTAACTTAATGATTTAAAACCTGGAAACACGAAAAATACCGTAAAACCAGATTTACGCCGTCGTAGTAACACCGCGGGCTGTTTTGGGTTAGTTAATTAAAAACTATGATAAACTTTGATTTAAAAGTTGTTATTCTGGGAAAATGATTTTTATTATGAACATGAAACTATATCCAAAAATTATGGTTAAACTCAAAGTGGAAGTATGTTTTCAAAAATGGTCATCTAGACGTCGTTCTTTCGACTGAAATGACTACCTTTACAAAAACGACTTGTAACTTATTTTTCTGACTATAAACCTATACTTTTTGTGTTTAGATTCATAAAATAGAGTTCAATATGAAACCATAGCAATTTTATTCACTCAAAACGGATTTAAAATGAAGAAGTTATGGGAAAAACAAGATTGGATAATTTTTCTCATTTTAGCTACGTGAAAATTGGTAACAAATCTATTCCAACCATAACTTAATCAACTTGTATTGTATATTATGTAATCTTGAGATACCATAGACAAGTATACAATGTTTCGACCTATCATGTCGACACATCTATATATATTTCGGAACAACCATAGACACTCTATATGTGAATGTTGGAGTTAGCTATACAGGGTTGAGGTTGATTCCAAAATATATATAGTTTGAGTTGTGATTAATACTGAGATACGTATACACTGGGTCGTGGATTGATTCAAGATAATATTTATCGATTTATTTCTATACATCTAACTGTGGACAACTAGTTGTAGGTTACTAACCAGGACAGCTGACTTAATAAACTTAAAACATCAAAATATATTAAAAGTGTTGTAAATATATTTTGAACATACTTTGATATATATGTATATATTGTTATAGGTTCGTGAATCAACCAGTGGCCAAGTCTTACTTCCCGAAGAAGTAAAAATATGTGAAAGTGAGTTATAGTCCCACTTTTAAAATCTAATATTTTTGGGATGAGAATACATGCAGGTTTTATAAATGATTTACAAAATAGACACAAGTACGTGAAACTACATTCTATGGTTGAATTATCGAAATCGAATATGCCCCTTTTTATTAAGTCTGGTAATCTAAGAATTAGGGAACAGACACCCTAATTGACGTGAATCCTAAAGATAGATCTATTGGGCCTAACAAACCCCATCCAAAGTACCGGATTCTTTAGTACTTCGAAATTTATATCATATCCGAAGGGTGTCCCGGAATGATGGGGATATTCTTATATATATGCATCTTGTTAATGTCGGTTACCAGGTGTTCACCATATGAATGATTTTTATCTCTATGTATGGGATGTGTATTGAAATATGAAATCTTGTGGTCTATTGTTACGATTTGATATATATAGGTTAAACCTATAACTCACCAACATTTTTATTGACGTTTAAAGCATGTTTATTCTCAGGTGAATACTAAGAGCTTCCGCTGTTGCATACTAAAATAAGGACAAGATTTGGAGTCCATGTTTGTATGATATTGTGTAAAAACTGCATTCAAAAAACTGATTTCGATGTAACATATTTGTATTGTAAACCATTATGTAATGGTCGTGTGTAAACAGGATATTTTAGATTATCATTATTTGATAATCTACGTAAAGCTTTTTAAACCTTTATTTATGAAATAAAGGTTATGGTTTGTTTTAAAAATGAATGCAGTCTTTGAAAAATGTCTCATATAGAGGTCAAAACCTCGCAACGAAATCAATTAATATGGAACGTTTTTAATCAATAAGAACGGGACATTTCATAATATGGCCAACAAACAATACAATGGAGCCGGCGAAAAGTGAATCCTCATGATTGGATACCACTTGCTCCACATCCTCACGCGTACATGGCCTACGAAAAGCGGTAGATCAAACGTTAACCACTTACCACTACGCAACAAGAGGCCGACAAAAAGCGCATCCTTACGGATCACACTTACCTCTCCTCTCACATGGCCAAACAAAAGCGATTCCTAACGAAAAACACATTCCACACACCAATAAGTAGCCAACGAAAAGCGAATCCTAATGAATAACACTTACTACTTATCACCCTCCAACCGTGGCCAACGAAAAGTGAATCCTCGCAATTGGATAGCACTTGCCACAACACATACAAACAAACTAAGTATATACGCATACTTAGAATCATTCCACTCAACTTGGAATCTCCCACACATGAAATCATACGTATGCACAAACATCGATATCACGATCACGCAAAACATAACCTATATCACGCATAGGTTTAAGAATACAATTTCCTAAAAGAGAAATTGGCACATCATCCCTCAACTACGGGACCTTACCTTGCTCAACGAGCCCGCCCATTTGTCTCTTAATGAGCTTAACCCCATTACCAACTCAAGTAGTAATTCACGTCCAAACCAAATATATACAATTTAACCAAAATTGTACTCTACCACAAATTGACCAATCTAGGTCCCGACACTAACTCCGGATCTACCATGAGCATCATCCAAAGTTTCACACTAAAACCTCCTCATGTGGGAGTGTAACTCCCCCACTTGGAAACTACGTTCCATAACCGCATCGCCATGATAACATCATCCTGCGATAATTACCACTCTCTGAACTACGTGACCCATCTCTCCATCGGTCGTAGTACTCGAATTCCCAAGAATTCAATTTCAACACTAGAATTTGACGCTCACCGTCACCCGTTGGCGTTATTCAAGCAACGACATAAAGCTAACACAACACGCACCTTATACAACCGTACAATGCTACCGGAAGGTAGACTTTCTAACAATTGGGGTTCACGTGACCCATCACCACATCTTGCTCCAACCTTGAGCATACAAAGGATCTTAACCTATCCTTAAGCACTTCGAACAAAGAGTTTGCCACAACTGACACCAACTTTATTCTTGCAACCCTCCGATTGCCATAACTTGTCAAAGTTCCACCTAGTCACTCATGTACCTAAGTGTCTCTCTCCGGTACCCTAAGTACAATGTAACTACAACATCGTCGGAGTCGAACATTACGCTTGCAGGTATGAAAGAGGCACCTGACATAGTGTCACATAGACTCTACTACCAACATTCATCGAGACCGAAGGGCTTGACTTCGAGGGTTCCATTCATCCGATGTCACCCATCACAACACTAAAGCGACTTTAAGTCATCCGTACCTGACGAAACTTATGTTTCATTAATTACGACACAAAAGCGACTACGCGCTACCAAATCAACACCAAAGCCCATTCTCATGGCTTTGTAAAATTTTTCGTCCAACACTAAGGAATGATTGGAAGCACCAAGTCTTACGCCCTTCGCCTGTCAATCCGACCATCATCATAGGGTAATTCCATAAGGAACGCTACCCCTCATCACTCTACGCACTAACACAAAATGCATCAAACAAAATCATGAGTACATTTCAATAATATAATCAAAAAGTACCTGAACATCGTCGTCAGGTTCTCATGCATCACCAACTAATTCCGAACACGCCGACTTTCGGTGTCCCTCCTTTCTACAATTAAAACATGTAACCTTGTTAGAAGTCGCATTCATACATTCACGCGAAAAATGACCCCGTTGTCCGCAATTATTACACGTGGGTATAAAACTACCGGTACCACCCTTCTTCATGCTTCCGAAACCCTCAGAAATACTCTTACTCTTTTTGTTCTAAAGCATCGTAGTTTGGACTTCCGCTTACTAACATCGGAACCACTCTTCTTCAGGACAAGCGTCTTAAAACCCTTCGCCATGTCAAACAACTCGTCAAAAGTTTTCACTGAATTTCTACTAATCTTCTCTTGGTAATGATCGTTCAAGGTTCGATAAAAGTCTTCCTTCAACATGTGGTCATTCCCGACATATTCCGGGAAAAAATAGGTCTTCGATAAGAAAACGGATTTGAGAGTGTTTAAATCCATTGACCCTTGCCTCAAAGCACGCAACTCGTCCTTAAGCTTAGAAATATCGGCCGAAGTTCGGTATTCCTTGAAAAATTCCGCTTTGAACACGTCCCATGTGAACTCCATACATTGTTCCTCACCATAGAGTTGGATTTTCGCATCCCACCACAACTTGGCGTCACCCCTTAGCATACTACTACCATACCTCGTCTTCTTATCAAGAGGGCACTCACTAGTACGAAAGGCCCCCTCCATATCGGAGATCCATCGAGCACTCTTGAGTGGGTCTCGTTCGCCATCAAAAGTGGGAGGTTGTGCATCCTTGAAGTTTTTGTAGTAGAAGTCTCGCCTTCCTATATTATCTTCGTGAAGGACAATCTTAACTTGTTCCTTGACTAGATCGACTACTTCCTCGTTAATCGAATCTAGGAACATCTTCCTAACGTCCTCTAGGAGAGCCTTACGATGCCTTTGTATAATGGCCTCAACCTTGGCCGTGAACTCGGAGTCCTCACCTTGATCATCATTATCATGTCTGTTCCTCATCTTCATTCTAAGAAATGAACTCGGTTAAGAATGCAACACAAGTGAATTACATACACCGCCACTAAATATATTCACAAACATATAAATACGCCACCGTTCGCACATCCCATCTAGTTCAATACTTGTTGTACATCACTTACTTAACTTGGCTTGCAACCGTAATAATGGTCGCGAAGCATTATTACGCTCACACTGAGATGACCCGTCCTAATCCATCAGGACAAATACATTACATTTGGTTACATCGCGAGGTACTTGACCTCTATATGATACATTTTACAAACATTGCATTCGTTTTTAAGAAACAAACTTTCATTTCATTGAAAGTTGACGGCATGCATACCATTTCATAATACATCAAACTATAATTGACTTAATAATAATCTTGATGAACTCAATGACTCGAATACAACGTCTTTTGAAATATGTCATGAATGACTCCAAATAATATCTCTAAAATGAGCAAATGCACAGCGGAAGATTTCTTTCATACCTGAGAATAAACATGCTTTAAAGTGTCAACCAAAAGGTTGGTGAGTTCATTAGTTTATCATAATCGATCATTTCCATAATTTTAATAGACCACAAGATTTTCATTTCCATTTCTCATAAACATAATCTCATATCAGCCATTTCGCACGGCATAGAGATAAAAATCATTCATATGTTGAGCGCTTGATAACCGAACTAACAGGATGCATATAGAATATCCCCAAAACAGAATCCTCTCGTCTGTATAATAATAAATCGAAGAACTAAAGCATCCGTACCTCGGATGAGGTTTGTTAGGCCCATATATCTATCTTTAGGATTCGCGTCAATTAGGGGTACTGTTCCCTAATTTTTAGGCCACCAAGCTAAAAAGGGGCATATTCGATTCGATAATCCAACATAGAATGTAGTTTCGATTACTTGTGTCTATTTCGTAAAACATTTATAAAAGCAGCGCATGTATTCTCAGTCTCAAAAATATATATTGCAAAAGCATTTAAAAATAGAGCAAATGAAACTCACGATACTGTATTTTGTAGTAAAAATACATATGACGATATTGAAAAATGCAGGGTTGGCCTTGGATTCACGAACCTATATCATTCATATATGTATTAATACACATAATTGAAATCGAATAAGTTTTTATATATATAAATTATTAATTATATCATTTTTATATTAATAATATACTTATGTTTCATATATTCCTTTTATATATATAAAAATATTTTGTTATGTTATATGTGTTAAATATATATATATATATATATATATATATATATATATATATATATATATATATATATATATATATATATATATATATATATATATATATATATATATATATTTCATTTGTTTATCAAAACAGTAGTTCTAATTATACTAAGTTAATATTATTAATGATAAATATAGTGATAATAACATTAATAATATTCTTATGTTAATAATAATAACTCTATTATTTATAAAATGGTATTAATACTAATATTTATGAAAGTACTAATAAATTGTATCATTTATAATAAGATTAATAATACTAATCATAATAACAATAACTAATAATAATAGCCATAATATTAATAATTTTAATAATACTTGTAGTAATAATAATGTTAATGGTATTAATAATTCTACTTTTAATAATAATAATATTAATAATGATAATTATACTAAGATAATAGTTTTAATTATATTGATACTACTAATAACATTTATGATATTTCTAATAATAATTCTAATAATAATAATAATAATAATAATAATAATAATAATAATAATAATAATAATAATAATAATAATAATAATAATAATAATAATAATAATAATAATAATAATACGAATAATGGTAATCATAATAATAATAATAATGGTAATAATAATTATAATAATTTATGATAATACTAATAATAACAATAATAACTATAATTATAATCATAATAATAATAATAATAATAATAATAATAATAATAATAATAATAATAATAATAATAATAATAATAATAATAATAATAATAACAACAACAACAATAATAATAATATTAATGATACTTAATGATAATACAAGTAATAATAATGATAATAATATAAACTAAATTAATGATAATAATAAAAATCATGTTATTAATAATCAGCATAATATTAATAATTAATATTAACAACAAATAATAATAATAATAATTAGAAAGAAAAAGAATGTATACCCTTTAAAAGAAATTGTCCTAAAAAAGATTTGCCCAAGAAGAGAATCGAACCCGAGACCTCTCGTTCCCCTACACACACCCTTACCAACTGATCTGTTTCTGTTTCCTGATTATAATCCCATTTAATATTTATCTAACCCGTAATATTTCTGCTCTATTTCTCTTCTCCTTCAACCAATTCGTACGACCAAGATCCAAGTGATCATAACGGCTAACAATATAATGAATTTAGATTTGTATTTAAATTACAAACGACCTGTTGTGGAGTTTTTTTTTTTTTTTTTTTTAACAGTCCAACGAAAAAAAAATATCAAATCAGTTTACGAAGAACAATACACACTCAAACATCAAAATCAATTTCTTGAACGTTTTAGAAAAAAGTTTACAACACAAAAAAGGTTGCAAATCACCCATAGAAACTTTATCAACCATTAATTGACTCAGAATTATCAATATGATTACGAATTTTCCGATGAACACAAAGTTTGACTTTTGAAATTTAAAGCTTTGACCTCAAAATTCTTACTCGATATTAGAAATTGATGGATGAAACTTTGCAGAAACATTCACTAGAGGATTCCTAACAAGACTACATTTAAGGATTTCGAGATTAAATTCGAAATTGAGCCATTGTATTTCGAGTTCAAGAACAGAGCATGAAGTTTGTTCTTCATCGTTTCTGTTTAAATTTTCAATTGAAAAACAGATGTAAAACATAATTGTAGGTGTTAATTGATAATGTAAGTCATTTGGTTTGTTTAACAACTGAATTTGATGGGATTAGTTGGGAATTGAAAGTCGACAGGGGTTATCAATCGGTGACAGCAAAATAGAAAGAAGAAAGGGAGTGCTAACAGCTTTTGGATTGATCCTTGTGGTTAAATGATGATTTGTACGAATTGAGACAGCAAAGCAAATTATATACAGAATGATAGATACCTGCAACATAATTGAATTCCTTTTCTTTGATTTTTCTTTTATAAAAAAAAATATTATTAATAATAATTCTTATTAATAATAAATAATAATAATACAGGATATTATTAATAATAATAACATAATGGTAATTCTATTAATAATAATTACCCTAATAATAATACTATTTATCATAATAATGATATTTTTAATAATAATCTTAATAAATTGTATTGTTTTTATAACAATAATAATAATAAATAATAATGATATTAATAATAATAATATATAATAATAATAATGATTCTTAATGACAAAACATAATAGTATTACTAGTAATAACAAGTTACATATTTCAATTTTTATATCTATATATCATATATTACATTATTATTACAATACAGATATTAATACTAATATTAATAATAATAATGAGAATAATACTTATAATATTGATATAACCAATTTTGCTTATCATATCTCATATTTATATATTATATATTAAATTAATAATATTAATAATACAAATATCAATATTAGTAATGAAAGTAATATAGTAACTATATTTTAACTTATAATTAAATTTAATATATTAATATTACCTTTCGTTAATTATGTAATACTTATATTATATCACAACATATTTGAATATTTAGTATTTATATATATAACTTTCATCTAATATTAATTGTGTACAGAATTCATTTATATATATTAATAACATCTTAATTTTTTTATTTATTATTTTACATCTTTAATTCCTATTAATTAGAGTATACTTTATTAATTCAAAATAGTATATATATACACTTATATATATATATATATATATATATATATATATATATATATATATATATATACATATTTATTTACACACAATTGTTCTTGAATCGTTGAGCACAGTCAAAGGGTAAATGTTATCCATGTAAACAGTTCAAAAATTCTGAGACTCACATTACAGACTTTGCTTATTGTGTCGAAATCATATAAAGATTAAGTTTAAATTTGGTCGGAAATTTCCGGGTCGTCACACACACGCCATGCCGAGCTCATGAATACAACAACCATCTCGCTAGATGTTCAACACAAAATAACACGATTAGTAACAACATAATCAATACATAGCTAGTTTACCTATTCTCTAAGGCATTAACTAAAACCCGGACCGACCCGTAATCCTACCAGTCCAGCATTGTGATGCCCTGTACAAAACCATCGTGTACGAATCATCAACAACAGGATCATTACAAGGTTAAGTACTACATGCTGTAATAAAAGAAGTTGCATTCAAGATAAAAAGGTGACGTCATAGCCGACGTCAATTGTTTTACACCAACAGTATGCTTCTACGAATAGCAAGCATGAATAAATGTATGTGACCCTTAGGTCGTTACAAAACATAGTTTCAAATGTATTAAAGTTTGAATGTAAGATAAACAGTTCATGCGATGATAACACTAGAGCAGCGGGTGTCTACAGCAAGACTAGCACGACAGCGGAAGCAAATAACCTTAAGCACCTGAGAAAAACATGCTTAAAAACGTCAACACAAAGGTTGGTGAGCTATAGTTTAAGTATAACGGTAATGTAAGGTAGGCTACGAGATTTTAGTGCTACAAAGAGCGTTTCAAAACAGTATGATAAAGTATATGTTAACCGTGGGCACTTGGTAACTAACTTAACGTTTATACCCCCTGAAAGTACACTTGGCAAGTGCGTATGTTTACGAAGTATTAAACACTCATTAAATGCTAGCGCTACTAACCCGAGTGGAGATGTCAAACCCTATGGATCCATATCTAAGATTCGCGTTCACGGTTCAAAAATCAATGATTAAACGTTACCGAGCTAAAGGGAATGTTTATGCCGTTGTATAACCCACACATATATAAGTTTAAGTACTCGTGCCTAGTATGTAAAACATAAATCCGCATGTATTCTTAGTTCCCAAAATAAGTTAAAGTAAAAAAAGGGAATGCTATAACTCACAATGATAAAGTAGCGGTAAAGTATGACTCGGAAAGTAAGCAAGTAATGAAGGTTGTCCAAACGGGTCCTCAACCTAAGTCAAATAGTACTAAGTCAGTAAATCGTCCGAATAGGTTTAAAAGTATGTAAATAAGGTCTTAAAGGTCATCATCATTCATCATCAAACAAAAGGTGTAAAGCAAGTTTCGTTCATAAAAAGAGTTTAAAACAAAGGCTGAGTTCGGTCAGTCATCACGGCCTCTATACCTACTGAAATAAGGTGATACCAGTGGCCATGGCTCCATATATGAGTCCTTTAGTTGTGGTAAAAATTACAGAAGCAAACTCGTACTTGTTTGACCGTGGCGACGGTCTAAGTGCGAGTAGGTCAGAATTTTTCAGCACAACGTTAAATGGACATAGTGACGATCGGAGGGCCATAAATCCTAAACCGTAACTCGGATTAAGACGAGTCCTATATGAAAAGTTATCTACTCAAACAGAGATATCTGAAAATCATAATTACAGTAGTCCAGGTCGTACGGGTCAGACACAGTAATTGTAAAACAGTAGGGTCAGTAGGTTCCGGTGGTTCTTGGTGCTCGATGCTTATCATGGTTCTCATCCTTGATGCATATAGCTTCAAGTGTACAACTCATTGATGTGTTTGCATCATTTTCACCAAGGTTTGACCATCATAACCCAAGTGTAAGTCTAAGACATGAAGCACAAATCACTTAAGTGTTGTAAGTGTTTTGATGAACCAAAGTTACATCAAAGTCTTAGATCTAACATATACATGAACTTTAAAACTAATAATAAGTTACAAACTTGAAAGTGAACTTATGAAATCAAGATCTTATGTTGTAGAACATAGTTCTTAGTTAGATCTTGAAGATCCAAGACTCAAAAGTCTAGATCTAACATAAGTGTACAAAGTTATAATTAAAGAAAACTTACTTACATGTTCTTGAACTTTTAAAGTTAACTTTTAGTTCAAGATTAATGAGATCAATGTTAACTAGTAACACTTGACCAACAAGAACATAAATCATGAAATTAAAGTGCAAGTAAATGAAGTAAATAAGATAAGTAAACACGTTAATAAGTTCATGGGTTGTTCATACTTTAAAGATTCAAACCAAAGTTTGATCTTTAAGAAAGTAAACTTTAAAGTTTACTAACATGAATTACAAGTATGCTTTCACAACACATGAACTTAAATCTTTTTAAAACAACAAGTGTAGAACATAACTAGAAAGCTTATGCTCTTGTTTGTTCTTGTAAATACAAGATAAAAGAAGAATGAAACTAGTAAGTTTGATTCTTGAAAACATGTAAGTAATAACTACAAGTAAGTAACAACTACAACAAGTAACAAAACAATAATCAAAGAATAAGTGATGATGATGATAATGTATGTGTGTGTGTTTCGGTTTTACAAAGAGAAGAAGAAGAGAAAAGAAATTCAAGTTGCTTACAAGTTTAGAGAGAAGTGTTTGAGAGAAATGAGAGAAAGTTGAGAGGTATTTTAGTGTGTGAGAAATGAGAAGTGAATACAAGTAAGAGTAATACAAAAATGAACCAAAAAACTCCCTCCATGGCCTTCTAGGCTGACAGCATTGGGAGTGGAGAGGGGGAGGGAAGTGCACACTAGTCACAAGCAAGTAAAGGTTCATAAAGTTGGTTATTTGGTGTATTGTTATGGGAAAGAGTTGTAGCAAGATTCCTTAAGTAATAACTATCTAGTTCCATTGCAAAATAATACTTACACATGAAAGACATGGGCTAAATAGTCCAACTAAGGAGTAGGGTGGGCTTATAAGCCCATAATCATGAGTCCATGACATTAATCAAGCCCAAGTTCAAGTAAATCACAAGTTAATCCAACAAAATTCCAAGTAATTAACTAGAAACCATAGTTAATTAAAATGATTAATAAACTTTAATCATGAATGTAAATAATACTTGAAAATATTATTCGTGCAAGTTTCGTATGTCACAAAGATGTTTCGAGCAATTAAAGTCAAGTACGGGCAATCATGGCAACAAGTAAATGTATAACAATACATTCAATAAATCACAAGTATTAATAATAACAATTATTAATAAATAAACGTTGGAAAATCCTGGGTCGTTACATTACCCACCTGTTAAAGAAAATTTCGTCCCAAAATTTTAAGCTGAGGTAGATGGAGGAGTCGAGAAAAGGTGAGGATACTTCCGCATCATTTGATCCTCTCGCTCCCAAGTAAACTCAGGTCCTCTTTTGGCATTCCATCGTACTCGGACGATCGGAATCTTGTTGCGTTTCAAAGTTTTGATCTCACGATCTATAATTTCAACAGGTTCCTCCACGAAGTGGAGTTTGTCATCAATTGTAAGTTCTTCCAGTGGTATGATAAGTTCAGGTGCAGCAAGACACTTCTTCAAGTTTGACACGTGGAAGGTAGGAGAACTGAGCTCAATTGTGCTGGTAGATCCAAATGGTAAGCAACGGGTCCAACACGTTCCAAAATTTCAAAAGGACCAATGTATCGTGGGTTTAACTTTCCACGTTTTCCAAAACGGATTACACCTTTCCAAGGTGCAACCTTCAACATTACACGATCACCAACGTTGAATTCAAAGTCCTTACGTTTAAGATCGGCATAACTCTTTTGACGATCACGGGCAGTCTTAAGTCTAGCTTGAATCTGAGCAATCTTCTCCGTTGTTTCATGGACTACCTCGGGTCCGGTGATTTGTTTTTCGCCTACTTCGGCCCAACAAATAGGAGATCGGCACTTACGGCCATACAATGCTTCAAAAGGTGCAGCATTAATGCTCGAGTGATAACTGTTTTTGTAAGAAAATTGGGCGAGTGGCAAATGCCTTTCCCAGGCCTTTCCGAAATCAATGACACATGCACGCAACATGTCTTCCAATATCTGAATCGTTCGTTCACTTTGCCTGTCAGTCTGAGGGTGATAAGCAGTACTCATGTCAAGATGAGTTCCCATGGCTTCTTGCAAAGAACGCCAAAATCTAGAAGCAAAACAGGGATCGCGATCGGAGATGATCCATAAAGGTACACCATGACGAGATACAACCTCCTTGATGTATAGTTGAGCAAGTCTCTCCATTGTATCCGTTTCCTTCATCGCTAGAAAGTGTGCAGATTTGGTAAGGCGGTCAACAATAACCCAAATAGTATCGTATCCGCCCACCGTCTTTGGTAGCTTGATGATGAAATCCATTGTTATCCTTTCCCACTTCCATTGTGGGATTTCTGGTTGTTGCAGTAATCCAGAAGGCCTCTGATGTTCGGCTTTAACTTTCGAACAAGTCAAACACTTACCAACATAAGTCGCAACATCCTTCTTAAGATTCGGCCACCAATACTGTTCTTTAAGGTCGTGGTACATTTTGCCCACTCCAGAATGAATCGAATATCTCGATTTGTGTGCTTCATTAAGTATAAGATTCCGTAGATCTCCATAAAGAGGTACCCAAATTCTTCTGGCATAACATCGGAGTCCAGTCTCCCTAACCTCGAATCGAGCGATAAGTATGTTCAAATGTTCATGAGATATATTCTCCTTCTTGAGAGCCTCATATTGGGTTACTCTGATCTGGCTGTTGAGGTTCGAATGGATGGTGATGTTCAGAGCCCTAATACGAAGAGGTGTCGTCCTCTCCTTTCGGCTTAAAGCGTCAGCTACAACATTGGCCTTGCCAGGATGATAACGTAGTTCACAATCGTAGTCGTTGAGCGTCTCAATCCATTGACGCTGTCTCATATTCAGTTGCTTTTGATCGAAGATGTGCTGGAGACTCTTGTGATCGGTGAAAATAGTGCTCTTAGTCCCATACAAATAGTGTCTCCACAATTTGAGCGCGAAGACAACGGCTCCAAGTTCGAGATCGTGAGTAGTGTAGTTCCGTTCGTGAATCTTCAGTTGGCGAGAGGCATAGGCAATAACTTTTGACCGTTGCATCAGTACACAACCAAAACCACTCTTCGATGCATCACAATAAACAACAAAGTCGTCAATGCCCTCAGGAAGTGATAGGATAGGTGCGGTGGTTAACTTCTTCTTCAAAGTTTGAAATGCTAATTCGTGTGCGGGTTCCCAAATGAACTTCTTGCCCTTGTGAGTCAGTGCGGTCAAAGGACGCATAATCAGAGAGAAACCTTCGATAAACCTTCGGTAATAACCGGCGAGACCTAGGAATTGGCGAATATGCATCGGAGTAGTGGGGGTCTCCCACTTGCTGATGGCTTCAATCTTGGCGGGGTCAACTTTGATACCCTGGTCGCTCACAACATGACCCAGAAACTGAACTTCCTTCAACTAAAATTCACACTTGGAGAATTTGGCGTAAAGTTGCTCTTGTCTCAGGAGTTCAAGTACTAGTCGGAGGTGTTGCTCATGCTCTTCTTCGCTCTTAGAGTAGATGAGGATATCATCTATGAAGACGATAACAAACTTATCCAAGTACGGCTTGCAGACATGATTCATGAGATCCATGAACACGGCAGGTGCGTTGGTTAAACCGAATGGCATCACGAGAAACTCATAATGACCATAACGAGTTCTGAATGCAGTTTTCATCATGTCACTTTCTTTCACCCTCAACTGGTGATAACCGGATAGCAAATCAATCTTTGAGTAGACACTCGATCCTTGTAGTTGATCAAAAAGATCGTCAATGCGGGGAAGAGGATACCGATTCTTGATTGTCAATTTGTTGAGTTCACAGTAGTCGATATGAAATGTCCCGTTCTTATTGATTAAAAACGTTCCATATTAATTGATTTCGTTGCGAGGTTTTGACCTCTATATGAGACGTTTTTCAAAGACTGCATTCATTTTTAAAACAAACCATAACCTTTATTTTATAAATAAAGGTTTAAAAAGCTTTACGTAGATTATCAAATAATGATAATCTAAAATATCCTGTTTACACACGACCATTACATAATGGTTTACAATACAAATATGTTACATCGAAATCAGTTTCTTGAATGCAGTTTTTACACAATATCATACAAACATGGACTCCAAATCTTGTCCTTATTTTAGTATGCAACAGCGGAAGCTCTTAATATTCACCTGAGAATAAACATGCTTTAAACGTCAACAAAAATGTTGGTGAGTTATAGGTTTAACCTATATATATCAAATCGTAACAATAGACCACAAGATTTCATATTTCAATACACATCCCATACATAGAGATAAAAATCATTCATATGGTGAACACCTGGTAACCGACATTAACAAGATGCATATATAAGAATATCCCCATCATTCCGGGACACCCTTCGGATATGATATAAATTTCGAAGTACTAAAGCATCCGGTACTTTGGATGGGGTTTGTTAGGCCCAATAGATCTATCTTTAGGATTCGCGTCAATTAGGGTGTCTGTTCCCTAATTCTTAGATTACCAGACTTAATAAAAAGGGGCATATTCGATTTCGATAATTCAACCATAGAATGTAGTTTCACGTACTTGTGTCTATTTTGTAAATCATTTATAAAACCTGCATGTATTCTCATCCCAAAAATATTAGATTTTAAAAGTGGGACTATAACTCACTTTCACAGATTTTTACTTCGTCGGGAAGTAAGACTTGGCCACTGGTTGATTCACGAACCTATAACAATATATACATATATATCAAAGTATGTTCAAAATATATTTACAACACTTTTAATATATTTTGATGTTTTAAGTTTATTAAGTCAGCTGTCCTCGTTAGTAACCTACAACTAGTTGTCCACAGTTAGATGTACAGAAATAAATCGATAAATATTATCTTGAATCAATCCACGACCCAGTGTATACGTATCTCAGTATTGATCACAACTCAAACTATATATATTTTGGAATCAACCTCAACCCTGTATAGCTAACTCCAACATTCACATATAGAGTGTCTATGGTTGTTCCGAAATATATATAGATGTGTCGACATGATAGGTCGAAACATTGTATACGTGTCTATGGTATCTCAAGATTACATAATATACAATACAAGTTGATTAAGTTATGGTTGGAATAGATTTGTTACCAATTTTCACGTAGCTAAAATGAGAAAAATTATCCAATCTTGTTTTACCCATAACTTCTTCATTTTAAATCCGTTTTGAGTGAATCAAATTGCTATGGTTTCATATTGAACTCTATTTTATGAATCTAAACAGAAAAAGTATAGTTTTATAGTCGGAAAAATAAGTTACAAGTCATTTTTGTAAAGGTAGTCATTTCAGTCGAAAGAACGACGTCTAGATGACCATTTTAGAAAACATACTTCCACTTTGAGTTTAACCATAATTTTTGGATATAGTTTCATGTTCATAATAAAAATCATTTTCTCAGAATAACAACTTTTAAATCAAAGTTTATCATAGTTTTTAATTAACTAACCCAAAACAGCCCGCGGTGTTACTACGACGGCGTAAATCCGGTTTTACGGTGTTTTTCGTGTTTCCAGGTTTTAAATCATTAAGTTAGCATATCATATAGATATAGAACATGTGTTTAATTGATTTTAAAAGTCAAGTTAGAAGGATTAACTTTTGTTTGCGAACAAGTTTAGAATTAACTAAACTATGTTCTAGTGATTACAAGTTTAAACCTTCGAATAAGATAGCTTTATATGTATGAATCGAATGATGTTATGAACATCATTACTACCTTAATTTCCTTGGATAAACCTACTGGAAAAGAGAAAAATGGATCTAGCTTCAATGGATCCTTGGATGGCTCGAAGTTCTTGAAGCAGAATCATGACACGAAAACAAGTTCAAGTAAAATCATCACTTGAAATAAGATTGTTATAGTTATAGAAATTGAACCAAAGTTTGAATATGATTATTACCTTGTATTAGAATGATAACCTACTGTAAGAAACAAAGATTTCTTGAGGTTGGATGATCACCTTACAAGATTGGAAGTGAGCTAGCAAACTTGAAAGTATTCTTGATTTTATGAAACTAGAACTTTTGGAATTTATGAAGAACACTTAGAACTTGAAGATAGAACTTGAGAGAGATCAATTAGATGAAGAAAATTGAAGAATGAAAGTGTTTGTAGGTGTTTTTGGTCGTTGGTGTATGGATTAGATATAAAGGATATGTAATTTTGTTTTCATGTAAATAAGTCATGAATGATTACTCATATTTTTGTAATTTTATGAGATATTTCATGCTAGTTGCCAAATGATGGTTCCCACATGTGTTAGGTGACTCACATGGGCTGCTAAGAGCTGATAATTGGAGTGTATATACCAATAGTACATACATCTAAAAGCTGTGTATTGTACGAGTACGAATACGGGTGCATACGAGTAGAATTGTTGATGAAACTGAACGAGGATGTAATTGTAAGCATTTTTGTTAAGTAGAAGTATTTTTATAAGTGTATTGAAGTCTTTCAAAAGTGTATAAATACATATTAAAACACTACATGTATATACATTTTAACTGAGTCGTTAAGTCATCGTTAGTCGTTACATGTAAGTGTTGTTTTGAAACCTTTAGGTTAACGATCTTGTTAAATGTTGTTAACCCAATGTTTATAATATCAAATGAGATTTTAAATTATTATATTATCATGATATTATTATGTATGAATATCTCTTAATATGATATATATACATTAAATGTCTTTACAACGATAATCGTTACATATATGTCTCGTTTAAAAATCATTAAGTTAGTAGTCTTGTTTTTACATATGTAGTTCATTGTTAATATACTTAATGATATGTTTACTTATCATAGTATCATGTTAACTATATATATATATATCCATATATATGTCATCATATAGTTTTTACAAGTTTTAACGTTCGTGAATCACCGGTCAACTTGGGTGGTCAATTGTCTATATGAAACATATTTTAATTAATCAAGTCTTAACAAGTTTGATTGCTTAACATGTTGGAAACATTTAATCATGTAAATATCAATCTCAATTAATATATATAAACATGAAAAATTTCGGGTCACTACAGTACCTACCCGTTAAATAAATTTCGTCCCGAAATTTTAAGCTGTTGAAGGTGTTGACGAATCTTCTGGAAATAGATGCGGGTATTTCTTCTTCATCTGATCTTCACGCTCCCAGGTGAACTCGGGTCCTCTACGAGCATTCCATCGAACCTTAACAATTGGTATCTTGTTTTGCTTAAGTCTTTTAACCTCACGATCCATTATTTCGACGGGTTCTTCGATGAATTGGAGTTTTTCGTTGATTTGGATTTCATCTAATGGAATAGTGAGATCTTCTTTAGCAAAACATTTCTTCAAATTCGAGACGTGGAAAGTGTTATGTACAGCCGCGAGTTGTTGAGGTAACTCAAGTCGGTAAGCTACTGGTCCGACACGATCAATAATCTTGAATGGTCCAATATACCTTGGATTTAATTTCCCTCGTTTACCAAATCGAACAACGCCTTTCCAAGGTGCAACTTTAAGCATGACCATCTCTCCAATTTCAAATTCTATATCTTTTCTTTTAATGTCAGCGTAGCTCTTTTGTCGACTTTGGGCGGTTTTCAACCGTTGTTGAATTTGGATGATCTTCTCGGTAGTTTCTTGTATAATCTCCGGACCCGTAATCTGTCTATCCCCCACTTCACTCCAACAAATCGGAGACCTGCACTTTCTACCATAAAGTGCTTCAAACGGCGCCATCTCAATGCTTGAATGGTAGCTGTTGTTGTAGGAAAATTCTGCTAACGGTAGATGTCGATCCCAACTGTTTCCGAAATCAATAACACATGCTCGTAGCATGTCTTCAAGCGTTTGTATCGTCCTTTCACTCTGCCCATCAGTTTGTGGATGATAGGCAGTACTCATGTCTAGACGAGTTCATAATGCTTGCTGTAATGTCTGCCAGAATCTTGAAATAAATCTGCCATCCCTATCAGAGATAATAGAGATTGGTATTCCATGTCTGGAGACGACTTCCTTCAAATACAGTCGTGCTAACTTCTCCATCTTGTCATCTTCTCTTATTGGCAGGAAGTGTGCTGATTTGGTGAGACGATCAACTATTACCCAAATAGTATCAAAACCACTTGCAGTCCTTGGCAATTTAGTGATGAAATCCATGGTAATGTTTTCCCATTTCCATTCCGGGATTTCGGGTTGTTGAAGTAGACCTGATGGTTTCTGATGCTCAGCTTTGACCTTAGAACACGTCAAACATTCTCCTACGTATTTAGCAACATCGGCTTTCATACCCGGCCACCAAAAATGTTTCTTGAGATCCTTGTACATCTTCCCCGTTCCAGGATGTATTGAGTATCTGGTTTTATGAGCTTCTCTAAGTACCATTTCTCTCATATCTCCAAATTTTGGTACCCAAATCCTTTCAGCCCTATACCGGGTTCCGTCTTCCCAAATATTAAGATGCTTCTCCGATCCTTTGGGTATTTCATCCTTTAAATTTCCCTCTTTTAAAACTCCTTGTTGCGCCTCCTTTATTTGAGTAGTAATGTTATTATGAATCATTATATTCATAGATTTTACTCGAATGGGTTCTCTGTCCCTCCTGCTCAAGGCATCGGCTACCACATTTGCCTTCCCCGGGTGGTAACGAATCTCAAAGTCGTAATCATTCAATAATTCAATCCACCTACGCTGCCTCATATTTAGTTGTTTCTGATTAAATATGTGTTGAAGACTTTTGTGGTCGGTATATATAATACTTTTGACCCCATATAAGTAGTGCCTCCAAGTCTTTAATGCAAAAACAACCGCGCCTAATTCCAAATCATGCGTCGTATAATTTTGTTCGTGAATCTTCAATTGTCTATACGCATAAGCAATCACCTTCGTTCGTTGCATTAATACACAACCGAGACCTTGCTTTGATGCATCACAATAAATCACAAAATCATCATTCCCTTCAGGCAATGACAATATAGGTGCCGTAGTTAGCTTTTTCTTCAATAACTGAAACGCTTTCTCTTGTTCATCATTCCATTCAAATTTCTTCCCTTTATGCGTTAATGCAGTCAAGGGTTTTGCTATTCTGGAAAAGTCTTGGATGAACCTTCTGTAGTAACCAGCTAGTCCTAAAAACTGGCGTATGTGTTTCGGAGTTTTCGGGGTTTCCCACTTTTCAATAGTTTCTATCTTTGCCGGATCCACCTTAATACCTTCTTTGTTCACTATGTGACCGAGGAATTGAACTTCTTCCAACCAAAATGCACACTTTGAAAACTTAGCGTACAATTCTTCCTTCCTCAATACTTCTAACACCTTTCTCAAATGTTCACCGTGTTCTTGGTCATTCTTTGAGTAAATAAGTATGTCATCAATGAAAACAATGACAAACTTGTCAAGGTATGGTCCACACACTCAGTTCATAAGGTCCATGAACACAGCTGGTGCATTAGTTAAACCAAACGGCATGACCATAAACTCGTAATGACCGTAACGTGTTCTGAAAGCAGTCTTTGGAATATCATCTTCTTTCACCCGCATTTGATGATACCCGGAACGTAAGTCAATCTTTGAATAAACAGACGAGCCTTGTAGTTGATCAAATAAGTCATCGATTCTCGGTAGTGGGTAGCGGTTCTTGATGGTAAGTTTGTTCAACTCTCGGTAGTCGATACACAACCTGAATGTACCATCTTTCTTCTTGACAAACAAAACAGGAGCTCCCCACGGTGATGTGCTTGGTCGAATGAAACCACGCTCTAAAAGTTCTTGTAATTGGCTTTGTAGTTCTTTCATCTCGCTGGGTGCGAGTCTGTAAGGAGCACGAGCTATTGGTGCAGCTCCTGGTACAAGATCTATTTGAAATTCAACGGATCGATGTGGCGGTAATCCCGGTAATTCTTTCGGAAATACATCAGGAAATTCTTTTGCGACGGGAACATCATTAATGCTCTTTTCTTCAGTTTGTACTTTCTCGACGTGTGCTAGAATAGCATAGCAACCTTTTCTTATTAGTTTTTGTGCCTTCAAATTACTAATAAGATGTAGCTTCGTGTTGCCCTTTTCTCCGTACACCATTAAGGGTTTTCCTTTTTCTCGTATAATGCGAATTGCATTTTTGTAACAAACGATCTCCGCTTTCACTTCTTTCAACCAGTCCATACCGATTATCACATCAAAACTCCCTAACTCTACTGGTATCAAATCAATCTTAAATGTTTCGCTAACCAGTTTAATTTCTCGATTCCGACATATATTATCTGCTGAAATTAATTTACCATTTGCTAATTCGAGTAAAAATTTACTATCCAAAGGCGTCAATGGATAACTTAATTTAGCACAAAAATCTCTACTCATATAGCTTCTATCCGCACCCGAATCAAATAAAACATAAGCAGATTTATTGTCAATAAGAAACGTACCCGTAACAAGCTCCGGGTCTTCCTGTGCCTCTGCCGCATTAATATTGAAAACTCTTCCACGGCCTTGTCCATTATGTGTTCTCCTGGTTTGGGCAATTTCTAATAATGTGGCCCGGTTTTCCACATTTATAACAAACTACATTGGCATAACTTGCTCCGACACTACTTGCTCCGCCATTACTCGTTCCGACACCATTTGTTCCTTTCGTTCTATTAACCCCTGGTCCGTAGACCTCACACTTCGCCGCGCTATGACCATTTCTTTTACACTTGTTGCAAAATTTGGTGCAGAATCCCGAGTGATTCTTTTCACACCTTTGGCATAGCTGCTTCTGATTGTTGTTGTTGTTGCGGTTATTATTGTTGTTGGGATGATTGTTGTAGTTGCTGTTGTTGTTGTTGTTGTTGTTGTTGTTGGGCCGTTTGTTGTAGTTGCGATTGATGTTGCGATTGTTGGGATAATTGTTGCGATTATTGTTGTAATTGCTGTTGTTGTTGTATTGGTGATTCTTATCACCGTTTTCCTCCCACTTTCTTTTGACTTGCTTCACATTGGCCTCTTCAGCAGTCTGTTCTTTAATTCTTTCTTCAATCTGGTTCACGAGTTTGTGAGCCATTCTACATGCCTGTTGTATGGAGGCGGGCTCGTGTGAACTTATATCTTCTTGGATTCTTTCCGGTAATCCTTTCACAAACGCGTCGATCTTCTCTTCCTCATCTTCGAATGCTCCCGGACACAATAGGCACAATTCTGTGAATCGTCTTTCGTACGTGGTAATATCAAATCCTTGGGTTCGTAACCCTCTAAGTTCTGTCTTGAGCTTATTGACCTCGGTTCTGGGACGGTACTTCTCGTTCATCAAGTGCTTGAATGCTGACCACGGTAGTGCGTACGCATCGTCTTGTCCCACTTGCTCTAGATAGGTATTCCACCATGTTAACGCAGAACTTGTGAAGGTATGCGTAGCGTACTTCACTTTGTCCTCTTCCGTACACTTACTTATGGCAAACACCGATTCAACCTTCTCGGTCCACCGTTTCAATCCGATCGGTCCTTCGGTTCCATCAAATTCCAAAGGTTTGCAGGCAGTGAATTCTTTGTAGGTGCATCCTACACGATTTCCTGTACTGCTAGATCCAAGGTTATTGTTGGTATGTAGCGCAGCCTGTACTGCGGCTATGTTTGAAGCTAGAAAAGTACGGAATTCCTCTTCATTCATATTCACGGTGTGTCGAGTAGTCGGTGCCATTTCCTTCAAAATAGTCAAATGGAACAAGTTAATCATACAGAATATTAAGAGTAGTTAATAGTATTTCGTAGCATAATATGAACTCATTTATAAAAGCTTTTTCTTCATATTAGCGTTTTATAAGTTTAAATTCGGGTAGTACCTACCCGTTAAGTTCATACTTAGTAGCTAATATACAATTCAACTACTACAATTCTATATGAAAAACTGATTATAATAATATTTCGCGTTCAAACTTTTATACAATATTTTACAAACTTACAATACCGCTTATTTTACATAAAGCATGAAATATAGCACACAATAACTTTGATACAAGATAGTTGTGAAGATAATTCTAGCTAATACACAAGTCGTTCAGCAAAGGCAATAAAGACACGTAATTCATACGTCCAGAAACAAGTCATGCATTCTGGTTTTACTAGGACTACTTCCCATCCTTGGTCTTGTGCAACATAACCGTTATGGCCATTGATAAGACAGCGTGTTGTAACGTCGTCAAAGGGACGAGGGTTACGTAATGTCCAACAGTCCCGTAACAATCTAAAAACCTCATTTCTTACCCCAATAACCGACTCCGTCACTTGTGGGAACGTTTTGTTTAATAGCTGTAGCCCGATGTTCTTTTTCTCACTTTGGTGAGAAGCGAACATTACTAATCCATAAGCATAGCATGCTTCTTTATGTTGCATGTTAGCCGCTTTTTCTAAATCATGAAGTCCTATATTCGGATACATTGAGTCAAAATAATTTCTTAACCCGTTGCGTAAAATAGCATTTGGGTTCCCCGCAATATATGCGTCAAAGTAAACACATCGTAACTTATGGGTTTCCCAATGTGATATCCCCCATCTTTCAAACGAAAGTCTCTTATAAACCAAGACATTCTTGGAACGTTCTTCGAATGTCTTACAAACTGATCTCGCCTTAAATAGTTGTGCCGAGGAATTCTGACCGACTCTAGACAAGATTTCATCAATCATGTCTCCGGGTAGGTCTCTTAAAATATTGGGTTGTCTATCCATTTTGCGTTTTTATACTGTAAAATAGACAAGAGTTAGATTCATAAAAAAAAATACTTATTAATACAAGCAATTTTTACATATATCATAAAGCATAAGCACACTATATTACATATATTACACCACATGAATACAACTATCTTATTCCGACTCGCTTGTTTCTTCTTCTTCGGTTTTGGTTCGTTTTGCCAAGTTTCTAGGGATATATGATTTTCCCCTAATATGAGCCGTCGTTATCCACATTGGTTTAGAAAAACCTGGTGGTTTAGAGGTTCCCGGGTCATTGTTACAACTTAAGGACTTCGGGGGTTGACGATACATATAAAGTTCATCGGGGTTAGAATTAGATTTCTCTATTTTTATGCCCTTTCCCTTATTATTTTCTTTTGCCTTTTTAAATTCAGTTGGGGTAATTTCTATAACATCATCGGAATTCTCGTCGGAATCCGATTCATCGGAGAATTGGTAATCCTCCCAATATTTTGCTTCCTTGGCAGAAACACCATTGACCATAATTAACCTTGGTCGGTTGGTTGAGGATTTTCTTTTACTTAACCGTTTTATTATTTCCCCCACCGGTTCTATTTCTTCATCCGGTTCCGATTCTTCTTCCGGTTCCGATTCTTCTTCCGGTTCCGACTCTTCTTCCGGTTCCGATTCTTCTTCCGGTTCCGACTCTTCTTCCGGTTCCTCTTCGGGAACTTGTGAATCAGTCCACGAATCATTCCAATTTACATTTGACTCTTCATTATTATTAGGTGAGTCAATGGGACTTGTTCTAGAGGTAGACATCTATCACATAATATCAAACGCGTTAAGAGATTAATATATCACATAATATTCACATGTTAAAAATATATAGTTTCCAACAAAATTTGTTAAGCAATCATTTTTCAAGTAAACACGGTCGAAGTCCAGACTCACTAATGCATCCTAACAAACTCGATAAGACACACTAATGCAAAATTCTGGTTCTCTAAGACCAACGCTCGGATACCAACTGAAATGTCCCGTTCTTATTGATTAAAAACGTTCCATATTAATTGATTTCGTTGCGAGGTTTTGACCTCTATATGAGACGTTTTTCAAAGACTGCATTCATTTTTAAAACAAACCATAACCTTTATTTTATAAATAAAGGTTTAAAAAGCTTTACGTAGATTATCAAATAATGATAATCTAAAATATCCTGTTTACACACGACCATTACATAATGGTTTACAATACAAATATGTTACATCGAAATCAGTTTCTTGAATGCAGTTTTTACACAATATCATACAAACATGGACTCCAAATCTTGTCCTTATTTTAGTATGCAACAGCGGAAGCTCTTAATATTCACCTGAGAATAAACATGCTTTAAACGTCAACAAAAATGTTGGTGAGTTATAGGTTTAACCTATATATATCAAATCGTAACAATAGACCACAAGATTTCATATTTCAATACACATCCCATACATAGAGATAAAAATCATTCATATGGTGAACACCTGGTAACCGACATTAACAAGATGCATATATAAGAATATCCCCATCATTCCGGGACACCCTTCGGATATGATATAAATTTCGAAGTACTAAAGCATCCGGTACTTTGGATGGGGTTTGTTAGGCCCAATAGATCTATCTTTAGGATTCGCGTCAATTAGGGTGTCTGTTCCCTAATTCTTAGATTACCAGACTTAATAAAAAGGGGCATATTCGATTTCGATAATTCAACCATAGAATGTAGTTTCACGTACTTGTGTCTATTTTGTAAATCATTTATAAAACCTGCATGTATTCTCATCCCAAAAATATTAGATTTTAAAAGTGGGACTATAACTCACTTTCACAGATTTTTACTTCGTCGGGAAGTAAGACTTGGCCACTGGTTGATTCACGAACCTATAACAATATATACATATATATCAAAGTATGTTCAAAATATATTTACAACACTTTTAATATATTTTGATGTTTTAAGTTTATTAAGTCAGCTGTCCTCGTTAGTAACCTACAACTAGTTGTCCACAGTTAGATGTACAGAAATAAATCGATAAATATTATCTTGAATCAATCCATGACCCAGTGTATACGTATCTCAGTATTGATCACAACTCAAACTATATATATTTTGGAATCAACCTCAACCCTGTATAGCTAACTCCAACATTCACATATAGAGTGTCTATGGTTGTTCCGAAATATATATAGATGTGTCGACATGATAGGTCGAAACATTGTATACGTGTCTATGGTATCTCAAGATTACATAATATACAATACAAGTTGATTAAGTTATGGTTGGAATAGATTTGTTACCAATTTTCACGTAGCTAAAATGAGAAAAATTATCCAATCTTGTTTTACCCATAACTTCTTCATTTTAAATCCGTTTTGAGTGAATCAAATTGCTATGGTTTCATATTGAACTCTATTTTATGAATCTAAACAGAAAAAGTATAGTTTTATAGTCGGAAAAATAAGTTACAAGTCATTTTTGTAAAGGTAGTCATTTCAGTCGAAAGAACGACGTCTAGATGACCATTTTAGAAAACATACTTCCACTTTGAGTTTAACCATAATTTTTGGATATAGTTTCATGTTCATAATAAAAATCATTTTCTCAGAATAACAACTTTTAAATCAAAGTTTATCATAGTTTTTAATTAACTAACCCAAAACAGCCCGCGGTGTTACTACGACGGCGTAAATCCGGTTTTACGGTGTTTTTCGTGTTTCCAGGTTTTAAATCATTAAGTTAGCATATCATATAGATATAGAACATGTGTTTAATTGATTTTAAAAGTCAAGTTAGAAGGATTAACTTTTGTTTGCGAACAAGTTTAGAATTAACTAAACTATGTTCTAGTGATTACAAGTTTAAACCTTCGAATAAGATAGCTTTATATGTATGAATCGAATGATGTTATGAACATCATTACTACCTTAATTTCCTTGGATAAACCTACTGGAAAAGAGAAAAATGGATCTAGCTTCAATGGATCCTTGGATGGCTCGAAGTTCTTGAAGCAGAATCATGACACGAAAACAAGTTCAAGTAAAATCATCACTTGAAATAAGATTGTTATAGTTATAGAAATTGAACCAAAGTTTGAATATGATTATTACCTTGTATTAGAATGATAACCTACTGTAAGAAACAAAGATTTCTTGAGGTTGGATGATCACCTTACAAGATTGGAAGTGAGCTAGCAAACTTGAAAGTATTCTTGATTTTATGAAACTAGAACTTTTGGAATTTATGAAGAACACTTAGAACTTGAAGATAGAACTTGAGAGAGATCAATTAGATGAAGAAAATTGAAGAATGAAAGTGTTTGTAGGTGTTTTTGGTCGTTGGTGTATGGATTAGATATAAAGGATATGTAATTTTGTTTTCATGTAAATAAGTCATGAATGATTACTCATATTTTTGTAATTTTATGAGATATTTCATGCTAGTTGCCAAATGATGGTTCCCACATGTGTTAGGTGACTCACATGGGCTGCTAAGAGCTGATAATTGGAGTGTATATACCAATAGTACATACATCTAAAAGCTGTGTATTGTACGAGTACGAATACGGGTGCATACGAGTAGAATTGTTGATGAAACTGAACGAGGATGTAATTGTAAGCATTTTTGTTAAGTAGAAGTATTTTTATAAGTGTATTGAAGTCTTTCAAAAGTGTATAAATACATATTAAAACACTACATGTATATACATTTTAACTGAGTCGTTAAGTCATCGTTAGTCGTTACATGTAAGTGTTGTTTTGAAACCTTTAGGTTAACGATCTTGTTAAATGTTGTTAACCCAATGTTTATAATATCAAATGAGATTTTAAATTATTATATTATCATGATATTATTATGTATGAATATCTCTTAATATGATATATATACATTAAATGTCTTTACAACGATAATCGTTACATATATGTCTCGTTTAAAAATCATTAAGTTAGTAGTTTTGTTTTTACATATGTAGTTCATTGTTAATATACTTAATGATATGTTTACTTATCATAGTATCATGTTAACTATATATATATATATCCATATATATGTCATCATATAGTTTTTACAAGTTTTAACGTTCGTGAATCACCGGTCAACTTGGGTGGTCAATTGTCTATATGAAACATATTTTAATTAATCAAGTCTTAACAAGTTTGATTGCTTAACATGTTGGAAACATTTAATCATGTAAATATCAATCTCAATTAATATATATAAACATGAAAAATTTCGGGTCACTACACGATACACATACGGAAGGATCCATCCTTCTTCTTCACAAACAGAACTGGTGCGCCCCAAGGCGAGAAACTTGGTTGGATAAATCCTCGGTCAAGTAGTTCTTGTAGTTGGCTCTGTAATTCTTGCATCTCGAAAGGTGCGAGTCTATAAGGTGCGCGAGCTACAGGTGCAGCTCCTGGCACTAAATCAATTTGAAACTCAACTGCTCTCTGCGGTGGCAATCCCGGCAATTCCTCTGGGAAGACATCGGAAAATTTGTTCACAATTCGAACGTCGTTCACGCTTTTCACCTCAGTTTCTACCGTTTTCACATGTGCTAGGACAGCAAGACGTCCCTTCTTCATAATCTTTTATGCTTTCACACAACTAATGAGGTTCAGCTTCGAGGTACATCTCTCTCCGTAGATGATCAGTGGCTCACTGTCTCCTTGTGGTATACGAAGAGCTTTATCTCCACAAATAATATCGGCTCTTATCTTGCTCAACCAATCCATACCGACGATCACGTCAAAACTTCTCAATTTGATAGGTATCAAATCGATTTCGAAATCTGCACCAGCTATGTTGATAATAGCTCCTCGACTAATATGGTCACCTTTCTCAAGTTTTCCATTGGCAACCTCGACAAGCATACTCTCTTTTAACGAGACTAACGACCAATTAATCTTATCGCAAAAATGTCTACATACATAACTTCTATCCGCACCAGTATCAAACAAGACAGAAGCTAAAAGATTGTTGATTTTGAATATACCTGTCACCAAGTCGGGGTTTTCGCGTGCGTCCCTTGCATTAACATTGAAAGCTCTAGCGCGCGGTGGTCAGCCATCTTTTCGCTTATTTGGACACGCATTTCTGAAATGGCCCGTCTGCCCGCATTCATAACACTTCTTCGGCCCGTTGGTGTTTGGCTTCCCATTCAAAGTGGTGACCTTGCAGTCTTTTCCAACATGCCCAGACCGTTGGCACTTCTTGCAGACAACATTGCAATACCCAGTGTGGTGTTTGTAACACCTTTTGCATTGATGTAGGGTTCCCTTGTAGTTCGGGTTGGAGTTGGTGTTGTTGTTGGGGTTGGGGTTTCCACCGTTGTTGTTTCCTCTGAAACCCTCATGTCGTTTCGCCGGGTTCTGTTCATAGTTCCTTCCCCTGTTGTTGTTGTTGTTGTTGTTGTTGTTGTTGTTGTTGTTGTTGTTGTTGTTGTTGTTGTTGTTGTTGTTGTTGTTGTTGTTGTTGTTGTGGTTATCCCATTTGCACTTCTCACTAGTACCCGCTCCAGACTTAGTTTTCTCCGGTTCATCGATGGTTATTTGATTCATTAAAGTATGCGCCATGCGCATCGCTTCTGGGACATTTGGTGGTTTGGACGAGGTGACGTTTCCCTTAATGCTCTTAGGGAGTCCCCAGAAGTATCTCTCCATTCGCTTGAATTCTGGGGTGACCATTGTCGGACACATCAGGGCTAGTTTCAAAAATCTCCTATTGTAACCATCAAGGTTGTTCCCAACGGCCTTTAACTGCATGAATTCCATTTCCATCTTTTGGATTTCGGTTCTCGGACAATACTCCTCAATCATGGCACACTTAAATTCTTCCCATGGCATAGCATACGCCTCATCAATGCCTTGTGCCTGTGCCATTGTGTTCCACCATGTGAGCGCGCCATCAGACGGCGTGCAAGAGGCAAATTTGGTTTTGTTGTCCTCCGAACAGTTGCTAACTCGGAATACTAATTCAAGTTTCTCGAACCATCTGGTGAGACCAACCGGTCCCTCAGTGCCGCTGAAGTTATGTGGTTTACAGCTCTGGAATTCCTTGTAAGTACACCCATTTCGAATGGGCTGCATAACCGGTGGTGGTGGCGGTGGCGGTGGAGCTTGGGGTTGCATTTCCGCAATGGCTGCGGCTACACGTTCTTGGATCATCTCTTCAATTTGAGCAGCAGTAGGTGTGGATCGACCGTTAGCCATGGTGTTCTAAACAAAAATTTTGACTCAAGTCAAAATCCAGCATTCAAATAGTAATAATACCGTATATAGTAACCAACATGGAATCAAAACATCACATGTTATTAAATAAAGCATCTAGGTACAAATACCACAGAATCATCATACAGTAATGTAAATAGAACATCGTGCAAGAATTAAATAACGCAAAGTTCCATTAATAATAATAAGTTTCATACATCTGAATAAGTCCGTACAATACATAAGTGAAACATAAAACTACAACTAGATTACATAATGAAATCTAAAATACAAAAACCCTACGGTGAAGGTGGGTGAAGGATGTCCATAACATGGGCCATCTGGTCCTCTAGCTCAGCAACTCGAGCTCGAAGGATCTCCACCTCCCTTGTCAATTCCTCGACAGTGGGAGATGGCGGTGCTGGCGGTGCTGGCGGTGCTGGTGGTGCGGGTGGTGCCGGTGGTGCAGACATTAAATAACGGGGTGCAGATGTTCCGGCTCCAGAAATAGTCAGTACGTAACGGGGTGTCTTACGCACTTGTGGGTCGGCAGGGTACGACACAAGCCGCTTACGAGCAGTAACCCTACGACGCCGACCAAATGCGTCAGTGAAAGCATGACCTCCATTCACCCCTGGAATGACGGTGCCATCAAAATGGTACCGCTTCTTCAGCGGGGTGGAGGGTGCCTGTATAGGTACATCAGCAAGGTCCTCATCATCACTGGAGTCGTCTGAGGAGGTGTTTTCGGATGAAGCATCAGTGGATGACGGGTCGTCCGAATCATGTGGTGGCTGTACGGGTGGCTGAACTTGTCGTCCTTGAGCGGCCATCATCTGTTGGTAACGAGCGGGTCCGATCGAAATGAGACGTCCATCAGGGGCGCGTCGGCACCAATGGCGATACCGGTTACGGAAAGGACCTTCCCTGAACTCCGCGGGAATCACAATCTCACCGGAGCAGGGTTGTGATCCTGAGGGTCCGGGGGCAGATGGAGCTGGAATCTCCGAAGGGTCCTGGGCTCCGCTAGAAGTAACCCCTGGGGCAGGCGCCTGGCTGCTAGTCCCGGAAGATGAAGCGCTGGGATCACTCGTGGGTAGCGGGATTGGTGTGTCGGCAGCAGCAGCAGGTGGGTGGCTGACGAGTCTGAACTGCCCAAAATGATAGCAGGTGGAGTATCCGACATCTGAACAAGGAAAAATAAATTTTTCCATGTCAGTAAGTCATAAAGCAAGCACGTATTAGGCCAACAGTTTAAATCATGTATAACAATAAGTAACATGGCAATAATAACGAATCGTGCAGTAGTAGCATGCAATCGAAAGCAAGTAATATCATACAGTAGTGAAATCATGTAATAGCATACGGCATATAGCAATAAAAGTAAGCAGCAGCATGTAGTAAGTTCAGCGGAAACAAGTAAACTAGCAAGTTGTAGATTAGTCCTATTAGTGAATCCTACTCAGGTCGGTCTTAGACTCACTAATGCAACCTAATTCCCTACAACCAATGCTCTGATACCAAATGTGATGCCCCGTACAAAACCATAGTGTACGAATCATCAACAACAGGATCATTACAAGGTTAAGTACTACATGCTGTAATAAAAGAAGTTGCATTCACGATAAAAAGGTGACGTCATAGCCGACGTCAATTGTTTTACACCAACAGTATGCTTCTACGAATAGCAAGCATGAATAAATGTATGTGACCCTTAGGTCATTACAAAACATAGTTTCAAATGTATTAAAGTTTGAATGCAAGATAAACAGTTCATGCGATGATAACACTAGAGCAGCGGGTGTCTACAGCAAGACTAGCACGACAGCGGAAGCAAATAACCTTAAGCACCTGAGAAAAACATTCTTAAAAACGTCAACACAAAGGTTGGTGAGCTATAGTTTAAGTATAACAGCAATGTAAGGTAGGCCACGAGATTTCAGTGCTACAAAGAGCGTTTCAAAACAGTATGATAAAGTATATGTTAACCGTGGGCACTTGGTAACTAAATTAACATTTATACCCCTTGAAAGTACACTTGGAAAGTGCGTATATTTACGAAGTATTAAACACTCGTTAAATGCTAGCGCCACTAGCCCGAGTGGGGATGTCAAACCCTATGGATCCATATCTAAGATTCGCGTTCACGGTTCAAAAACCAATGATTAAACGTTACCGAGCTAAAGGGAATGTTTATGCCGTTGTATAACCCACACATATATAAGTTTAAGTACTCGTTCCTAGTATGTAAAACATAAATCCGCATGTATTCTCAGTTCCCAAAATAAGTTAAAGTAAAAAAGGGAATGTTATAACTCACAATGATAAAGTAGCGGTAAAGTATGACTCGGAAAGTAAGCAAGTAATTAAGGTTGTCCAAACGGGTCCTCAACCTAAGTCAAATAGTACTAAGTCAGTAAATCGTCTGAATAGGTTTAAAAGTATGTAAATAAGGTCTTAAAGGTCATCATCATTCATCATCAAACAAAAGGTGTAAAGCAAGTTTCGTTCATAAAAAGAGTTTAAAACAAAGGCTGAGTTCGTTCAGTCACCACGGCCTCTATACCTACTGAAATAAGGTGAGACCAGTGGCCATGGCTCCGTATATGAGTCCTTTAGTTGTGGTAAAAATTACAGAAGCAAACTCGTCTTCGTTTGACCGTGGCGACGGTCTAAGTGCGAGTAGGTCAGAACTTTTAGCACAACGTTAAATGGACATAGTGACGATCGGAGGGCCATAAATCCTTAACCGTAACTCGGATTAAGATGAGTCCTATATGAAAAGTTATTTATTCAAACAGATCTATCATAAAATCATAATTACAGTAGTCCAGGTCGTTCGGGTCAGACATAATAACAGTAAAACAGTAGGGTCAGTAGGTTCCGGTGGTTCTTGGTGCTCGATGCTTATCACGGTTCTCATCCTTGATGCATATAGCTTCAAGTGTACAACTCGTTGATGTGTTTGAATCATTTTCACCAAGGTTTGACCATCATAACCCAAGTGTAAGTCTAAGACATGAAGCACAACTCACTTAAGTGTTGCAAGTATTTTGATGAACCAAAGTTACATCAAAGTCTTAGATCTAACACATACATGAACTTTAAAACTAATAATAAGTTACAAACTTGAAAGTGAACTTATGAAATCAAGATCTTAAGTTGTAGAACATAGTTCTTAGTTAGATCTTGAAGATCCAAGACTCAAAAGTCTAGATCTAACATAAGTGTACAAAGTTATAATTAAAGAAAACTTACTTACATGTTCTTGAACTTTTAAAGTTAACTTTTAGTTCAAGATTAATGAGATCAATGTTAACTAGTAACACTTGACCAACAAGAACATAAATCATGAAATTAAAGTGCAAGTAAATGAAGTAAATAAGCTAAGTAAACAAGTTAATAAGTTCATGGGTTGTTCATACTTTAAAGATTCAAACCAAAGTTTGATCTTTAAGAAAGTAAACTTTAAAGTTTACTAACATGAATTACAAGTATGCTTTCACAACACATGAACTTAAATCTTTTTAAAACAACAAGTGTAGAACATAACTAGAAAGCTTATGCTCTTGTTTGTTCTTGTAAATACAAGATAAAAGAAGAATGAAACTAGTAAGTTTGATTCTTGAAAACATGTAAGTAATAACTACAAGTAAGTAACAACTACAACAAGTAACAAAACAATAATCAAAGAACAAGTGATGATGATGATAATGTATGTGTGTGTGTTTCGGTTTTACAAAGAGAAGAAGAAGAGAAAAGAAATTCAAGTTGCTTACAAGTTTAGAGAGAAGTGTTTGAGAGAAATGAGAGAAAGTTGAGAGGTATTTTAGTGTGTGAGAAATGAGAAGTGAATACAAGTAAGAGTAATACAAAAATGAACCAAAAAACTCCCTCCATGGCCTTCTAGGCCGACGGCATTGGGAGAGGAGAGGGGGAGGGAAGTGCACACTAGTCACAAGCAAGTAAAGGTTCATAAAGTTGGTTATTTGGTGTATTGTTATGGGAAAGAGTTGTAGCAAGATTCCTTAAGTAATAACTATCTAGTTCCATTGCAAAATAATACTTACACATGAAAGACATGGGCTAAATAGTCCAACTAAGGAGTAGGGTGGGCTTATAAGCCCATAATCATGAGTCCATGACATTAATCAAGCCCAAGTTCAAGTAAATCACAAGTTAATCCAACAAAAGCCCAAGTAATTAACTAGAAACCATAGTTAATTAAAATGATTAATAAACTTTAATCATGAATGTAAATAATACTTGAAAATATTATTCGTGCAAGTTTCGTATGTCACAAAGATATTTCGGGCAATTAAAGTCAAGTACGGGCAATCATGGCAACAAGTAAATGTATAACAATACATTCAATAAATCACAAGTATTAATAATAACAATTATTAATAAATAAACGTTGGAAAATCTAGGGTCATTACACGCATAATAGCACACACAAAAGTCTAAGTCTAGGCGCCTATCTCAAGTCAACTAAATCCCTTAGACCATGCTCTGATACCACTTGTAACGAACCAACCCGTTATCCAACCGATTACGCAGTAATTTTTTTTTATATATAAAGTAAGGGTGCGCGGCGCGCAGCCCTTGATGTGTGCGGCGCGCACAAGGTCTGGCAGCCCGCTGTCCAGATTTTCCAATTTTCGTTTAAAGATCTCCCAGTTCCCGACACTTTTAGATGAAATGACTTTCACAACACATTATAATATGTAACACTAACACGTTTTAATAATAAAACAAGTTTTACGACACCGGGCCCACGTCGACCGTTTTACGACTTTCGTACAAAATACAAGTTTTTGACTACATGAGTTTAAGTTCCAAACACAACTACGAGCATGATGTTTGAGGATAAACTACCCAATCCTAAGTCGAAACCAAAAGTAATCCAAGCAAGCATCAAAAGGGGAAATCATCTAATCCCGAGCATACCCTTGCCACATCCACCTTCGAACCTAAAAATGTAAACAACGAGAGGGTAAGCTAATGCTTAGTGAATGCAATACTTATACGCATACATACATAATTCAATCACTTGCATACACCTACACAAACAACGCAATATCATTAGCAAACCGCAATAATCGAATAATCATACGTACACCGTTAATAACACATACACAACCCAATATATTCAATGTCGACATTTGACTCGATGGTGGCCGACGAAGAGCGGTAGGTCAAATACGTTAACCACTCACCACCCATCGCAACGCGTACGTGGCCGACGAAGAGCGGTAGGTCAGAATCATTAACCACTCACCACTACACACCATGAGGCCGACGAAAAGTGCAACCGAAACGTTAACACTTACCTCAATCACAAGGATGGCCGAAGAAAAGTGAAACCGCTTATCATCCTACGATAAGTAGCCAACGAAGAGCGAATCCCCAAACGGATAACACTCACCACTTACCCCAACACACACATGTGGCCGACGAAGAGCGATAGGTCAAACATTAATCACTCGCCACATAGCCAAACTCACACATGTGACCGATGAAGAGTGATAGGTCAAACATTAATCACTCGCCACATAACCAAACTCACACATGTGACCGACGAAGAGTGATAGGTCAAACATTAATCACTCGCCACATGCCTCGCCTCCAATCGTGGTCGACAAAGAGTCATTCCTTCTGGATATCACTCACCACATAACGCAAACCAGATATAGCCAATGAAGAGCTATCCATACGGATATCACTCACTATATTTTTTCCCAACTCAAATGTGGCCCACGAAAAGCGTATCCTATCGGATAACACTTACCACGTTGCACGCACACAACCAAATTATATACATAAACGTATAAATATTCCACTCACCTAGATTACTTGAAAAGCAATCCCGCTTGAGCTCCTAAACGTCCAAATGCAAATCACCTAAGAAATTCACAAACAAATAAGCTAAACACTCTAGCTTATACCCAAAACACCATAAGTGAAAATTTCTACCCATTAGCACTTACCTCCAATTGACTAAGTCAAATCTCACCCGAAACACCCATAATCACAATCGACTAGTGATTATGTTCCAGCAATTCATTTTACTCAAGGTTTCATCATCGAAACATATTACTTACACCATTTGACACAAAACCCATTTTGACCTAATCTCAAGTCAAAACACCCATTTGCAAGATAACACAATTAATCACTTATAACCTAAGTTAACTAGTGATATTAACACCCGAACATGATTATCAACTAATCAATTTCATCATCCAACCCAAAACCCGCCAACAATGGTCATCAACACCATTTACTAGCTCAATCACCCAATTATCAACTATTTGGTTTACTCAAGAACACATAAATCAAAACCCCAATAATGAACACTAATCAAACTATGAAAACTCGGAGTTAGACACACCATTCACATGATATGTGGATTTGACACACGTTTTTTTGTATGGCGGGTTCAAATAATGATATTAATGTTTTGAATAATTCTTCTCCTTTTGATTCACTTAAAAATGGATCCCCGCCACCTGCATCATTTTTTGTAAATAGGTAGGTCTACACAAAAGGGTATTATCTTGCTGATGATATATATCCGGATTGGGCAACCCTTATTAAAGGGTATTCACAATCGACGAATGAGAAACATGTGAAGTTCAAAAAGGTTTCGAGAAAGTTCCTAGAAAGATGTTGAAAAAGCATTTGGTGTTCTTTAAGTTAGATTTGTGATTCTAAAATCCCCCGCAAGATCTATATGATTTTATAAATTAAAGAAATACGTGAATACTTGTATTTTGTTGCACAACATGATTCAAGAAGATAACTGTTTTTAAATTAGCTCAATCGAAGAAGCAATGTTTGCTAACTCACAGAATCGTCCAACAAGGAATATCAGAAATAGATCAAGAGATCGGGATATGATTAATAGAGAGTTAGAGATCGGAGAGTGCACGGCAGACTACAAGACGACCTTACCGAGCACATTTGGACCTTGCCATCAAACTTCCGTAGCGTTAATAATTAAAATTTTAATATTATGTAATTTTATCTTAAGCATTTTAATATTATGTATTTTTTATATTTAATTAAGCAATTTAATTTGATGTCTTTAATTTTATTAAGTTTGTTATACAATATGTAAAAAGAAATAAAAAATGAAAAATAAATGTCACATCAGCGCCCCAGAACAGCACAACAATACATTTAGCAAAGCGCTATCTCAGTCCGACAACAATGCCACGCCTTTCACCCCACAACACCACAACATTTAAGTGATGCGTAGTGAATGGTCTTAAATGTGTGTGTGATTTATTTCGTAAAATACACACCGTTTTAGGGTTGTTTCATATATTAAAACTTCTCATAGTATTGTACTTAAATATGAAATTATTGTTTGAACCGAAAACCTTTTACTTAGGTAAAATGACATATATTTATGTAATTTTTTTAGAACGACAATTTTGGCATTGAATTCTTTCA